>NC_135747.1:12816051-13117104 GCF_041903045.1 Epinephelus lanceolatus
GTAGAGATTTATATTTATATATGAAACATACAAAAGTAAACATATCCCTGGTTTGTAGGAACGTTCAATGCTAACATCTATTCAGGTGATTGGGCGGACCCTTCCTGTGGTCCTTAGGGAAAAACAGTGCACACAAATGCATTCACATATTGTGCATAATTACATACAAATGCATCTGCATACTGTGCATAATTACATACAAACACATCCACGTAAAACAAGATACAGTACTAATTAACTTTGTCATATGATAAATAGGTACTGCAGCATAAACACTGTAATCAAATGTCCACTAACTACATACACAACATACACCACTATGCTTTTTAACTAACATCTGTTTTTGTCATAAACTATACAAACTCTGTATAAGTCAGAAAAACCTTGAATCTATTACTCTTAGAAATCTCTTTGAAAGTAGTTTCATTCAGGGATTTTTTTCATAAAGAAGGATGAATGATTTTACTGAATGGCAACCCTTTACAAAACTGCTTTTTTCAAAGCGCTAGGTCTGTATTGCAAAAGAGTTACGTTATCTTCTGTCACTCGTCTACTTTTGTGATAGTGCTTATCCCTGGTAAAGGTCTATCTCCAGAGGAAGGTTATTAAAAGACCGCAGGCCAGTCTCCCCTCCACTTTCAGTGAGGACAGAACGGCATGCATTTGACCTTCTGTCTAACTGAGAAGTTCAGGACATCCAATAATGCACATGTGCCACATACAAACATTTTACATCTTATCTCCTTTAAAGGTCCAGTGTGTAGGGTTTAAGGAGACAAATTGGCAAATATGGAATATAATAAAATAAGTTTTCTTTAGTGTATAATCACCTGAAAATATGAATCATGTTTTTGTTACCTCAGAATGAGCTGTTTAAATCTACATAGGGAGTGGACCCTTGTCTGCATAGATTAACATGTCACATCATCATGTTTCTACAGTAGTCCAGAATAGACAAACTACACGCTGGCTTCAGAGAGTGCCATTTGTGTTTTTGCAGACCTACTACAGTGAGTTTTTAACATGCACAGATTAGCAGGTGCTAGGCTAGCAGCCTGCCTGCAGTCCCGAACAGCAAAGGAGAAACACTGATTTGTAACATGGACTTGTGCAGAAAATTCAGCTCCCGGGAACCAACTCCTAACCAATGACCACTGAAGGAATTCTAACCTGGAGAAGTTTCAGCTGGTTGCAATCTTCACCACTAGATGCCACTATATCCCCTTAATTTTTACACACTGGACCTTTAACATTCCTGAAAATGGACATGAGTGACACATTTTGATAGCTCTGCCCATTTTGAAATCAACAAGACATTTTCTATGTAATGGTTATACCCAAGAGTTTAGTTGTTGTTTAGTTGTTGTTTTCGTTGTCGTCACTTCCATCAAATGAGGGAACAGTTGCCACTTTAAAGGGGAACTATGCCCATTTTCAAAATTCATATATGTTATTCCTATGTTCTTACACAGTCAAACAATATTAGTAAAAACTCTCTCTCCCAAATAGAAAAAAAAACCTAGAGAGCTAAAAGTGAAATTTATGATGTCATCAAGTATAAAGTGTGGAGCTGCTCCATAGACAATGAAAGGTAAAAGATGTTATAGATGACACTGAGAGCACTCAGGGGAGTGTTCGAAGTATATGGATACATTTTCTGTTTCACATCAGAAATTTTCCTACACCATGGAAATATCTTATTGGAATTCTTAATTATAGGTGGTGTTTACCTTTAATACTACATATTGGGGTTTTATAAGGTCATAGGAAAAGAAAAAAAATCACAAGTGGGAAAAATAGCTTACTGTTATTGTTTTTATGAATACAGCAGTGGGCTGTATGTTGGAAGAAGTAAAGCCAGCAAATCTCAAAGGTAAATTAAAGGGAGACACACACTCACCTTGCTCTGCCTCAACAAGGCCTGAACCTCAGTGCCTTTGACAATGCCGTGGTTTTTCACATAATTTGGAATAGTAGCACTGTTATCGACCGTCCCATGGATCTCTAAGTGCTTATGGATAACGTCCAGATAAGCCTCTTTACCCTGCAGAGAAACAGCAGAGGAAACAAATGGTGATTTGCTGGAAAATCAATGGATGCGGCACATATTACACCTGACAAGTTGGTATTGTGAGGGGATGTCTGAAAAAAAAGGGTGAACCGACAAACTACTAAACACACAAAAGGTAGAATGAGGGGATATATTTGAAGTGTTTTCAATGCGTATAACAATCAAAACTGCTCCTAAAATGTGAAAAATTAAAAAAAGTTCCTTCATTATTTCCTCTTCATTGGAAAATTTGTCTACCAGGATTTTTACTCAACAGTTTTTTTTTCTATCCAGCCACCCCTAACTAGAACCTGAACGCTTCTTTAGTACTTTATCAAATCAATATAGGTGCCTGAGGAAATAAATATCTTATAGAGTACTTCCCGGAAAAATGCTTGTTTTTTTTGCTTGTTTTTTTTTTCTATTTCAACGTCAGTCCATTGTTACCTTCCAAAACGAGGCTCTCTTGCCGTACACAAGTGCCTGGTTTTGTCTTGTGGTAGACTTTAACTGCTCAGTTTGTTCAGAGGTCAGCTGGTGCTGCACCACAAAGCCCAGGAATGTGTTGTCTGGTGTATGAGCTGCTCACAGTAAGAGAACACACATTTATTAAGACAGGTATTAAAAAAGAAAAAAAAAGGTGCCATTTCTGTGTCTACATATGTAAATCACACAAGGAGCTGTTGGAGAAGAGAAAGAAACAGAAACATACGGAACATGGTGTAGAACTGCATAGGGATCAGGTGCAGGCCGCCAAATGGACTCTTAAGGTTGTTCTTCTGGGCCCAAGCTGCATGATTGAAGTCTGGCTCTGTGCCGAAAGTGTCCAACACACGAAACTTGCACCTGGTCAACAGACAAAGGTACACACACATAAACATATCAACACACACATCGTATCTCTATCTATCTATCTATCTATCTATCTATCTATCTATCTATCCATCCATCTATCTGTCTATCCATCCATCCTCTATCTATCTATCTATCTATCTATCTATCTATCTATCTATCTGTCTGTCTGTCTGTCTGTCTATCTATCTATCTATCTATCCATCTATCTATCATCCATCCATCCATCCATCCATCTATCTGTCTATCATCCATCATCCATCCATCTATCTGTCTATCCATCTATCTATCTATCTATCTATCTATCTATCTATCTATCTATCCATCCATCATCCATCCATCCATCCATCTATCTGTCTATCATCCATCATCCATCCATCTATCTGTCTATCTATCTATCTGTCTGTCTGTCCATCCGTCCGTCCGTCCGTCCGTCCGTCCGTCTATCTATCTATCTATCTATCTATCTATCTATCTATCTATCTATCTATCTATCTATCATCCATCCATCCATCCATCTATCTGTCTATCATCCATCATCCATCCATCTATCTGTCTATCCATCTATCTATCTATCTATCTATCCATCCATCCATCTATCTGTCTATCATCCATCATCCATCTATCTATCTATCTATCTATCTATCTATCTATCTATCCATCTATCCATCATCTATCTATCTATCTATCTATCTATCTATCTATCTATCTATCTATCTATCATCCATCCATCTATCTGTCTATCATCCATCATCCATCCATCTATCTGTCTATCCATCTATCTATCTATCTATCTATCTATCTATCTATCTATCTATCCATCCATCCATCTATCTGTCTATCATCCATCATCCATCTATCTATCTATCTATCTATCTATCTATCTATCTATCCATCTATCTATCTATCTATCTATCTATCTATCTATCTATCTATCCATCCATCCACCCATCCATCCATCCATCTATCTATCTATCTATCTATCTATCTATCTATCTATCTATCTATCTATCTATCTATCTATCTATCTATCTATCTATCTATCCATCCATCCACCCATCCATCCATCTATCTATCTATCTATCTATCTATCTATCTATCTATCTATCTATCTATCTATCTACCTATCCATCCATCCATCTATCTGTCTATCTATCTATCTATCTGTCTACCTACCTACCTATCCATCTATCCATCTATCTATCCATCTGAACATTACACTCCGTGATTGCTGACCACATAATTCCTAAACACCAAAACATAGCGTTTATATGTCACCATAAAAGCCTCCGCTCTTCTGCTTTCAGAATTTCCACAGGGTCTTTGAAAACCTGGGGATGGGGACCTGTTTTCCCCACATCATTCTACTAACATGAATGCATATACACAAGACTTCAGATTACATTTTAGTGACACATGACAGACAGTCACTTGATTGAAAGTTGAGTGATGGCAACATCCACTTTCTGTTCATCCTAAATTGATGTAAGAAATACATTTATGTTGCCATTTTTGAAATGTTAGATGCAGAAATCAGAACTGCTCCATTTCCCCCGATGAAATTTTAAAACGGTTATATAATTTTCCATTCATCTTCCTTCACTGCATCTGTTCTTTCTGTATTCCTTTTCCTTAAATGTGACAAGAAACTGCTAAATTACTTTCCTTCTTTTAGTCTTTCTCTCCTTTTTTTTCTGCCAGATACCTCATTACCTTATTTGACATTGTCTTTTATCATATCACTATCTCCAACCCACTCCGTCTTTACAGGCCTCAGACTCTGGCTTGCTATTATTCCTGTTTGGTGAAATTATATCATTTATATAAAAGCAGATATTACAAAACAGTAATTGCACCCAACAAGTTTGAACTCGGATCCATATAGTCCTTTCTTATTCTGAGAATTCTGCCAAAATCACTTTACCCTCTGTAACCTCTGTGCCAGCATAATCACCAATTGACTCATACTTGACTCCCCTCTCTGCTGCCTCTTGACTACTTCTCCACTGAAGGACATCTTCAATCTTCTTTTTAAATTTCTATTGCTCTCCTGAGCTAATCATCTACTTGTCTGCGGGGTGATTTTTGGAAAAAAAATCAAAATATAAGGGCAACTGTGTATGTGGAGAGTATTAGAGTAACAGAAAATTACAACACAAGGGGTCAGGGGAAGCTTGCATGCTAGGTCTGGCACTGTTCATGACATCTCTACCCCTTTAGACTCTATTAAATGAAATCTTCCTGACTGAAATACGGTATTATCATCTTCATCAGATGGGATCTTATACAGATGCTAAAACATAGGTGAATTGCATTTAATTTGTATACTTCTGATAAGGCATCACTGTATGAGACATCTCACTCTTTCACTGATGCTGTATGTGCACATAGTCTCACTCTCATGTAACTCACAAGTGCTTTAAAATAATGTCAGGACCAGGGTCTTGATACTCACCTGTATTTTAGCCAAGATGTATTTAGCAGTGCCTGAATCTGTCTAAGGCCGATAATGTCGGTATAGATCAGGTCTGCTTCCACTTTTTTAGTATGAGGTGGGCAGCTGCCTGTCTTAATCCCAAAAAAACTAGAGTGAGAGAGAGATAAACACAAGAATGGATATACAGAAATAGAGTTATTACACATCTGTAGCAATTAAGGAAAAATATGGAATACGTGGAAATGTACACATCAACTAGTTATAACCTCAAAGTTGCACATTACGAGCATGGTGTATGATTTACATGATGCTTTTTCAGCCATAATCACTGGTTTATTGTGTCATATGTCCTATTCCCATTTACCCTAAACCTATTTTGTGTGCATACTCACTGCTTGAGGTCAGGTATGGAGGCAGTAAGGTGAACATGGTGACCCAGGATGTAAAGTGTGGAGATGAGGTCACTCCACTGGACTAGTTCCCCAAGGGGGCCACCACTGAACGCAGCCTCTGCTATTCTAGAACGTGATTCATCTGTAACTGCTCCAGGATGAACCAGAATCTGGGGAGGGGTAGATGTGCGGGAATGAGATTACTCTCCTTTGTTTCATATGTTTTAATTTGGTCAAGATATTTTGCCCACTTGGATCCCAGAAGCAATTTTCTAAGATTTCAAAATAATATGGCTATCACATGAAAAGCTCTTTGAGCATTTAAGGAAAAAGTATCTGTGCCTGATGGCTCATTTCCTGCACAGATAACATTAAATACCCTTGTAATGTATAATGGAAGGCCAGTTTAGTTGAGTTCAAGAAATAGTAAGGTCTCTATGTACGTCATTCACATCTATAAACTTGTTTTCCTGGTTTTAGTATCACTGAAATGAGAACCAAATTTAAGGAGGGAGTGAGGCAGCCAGCTCTAAAAGCATTCTCTAACAAGAAATTAATGTGTCCCTTTCATGAGCATCACTATGGAACTATACATGTCACAGTTCCTGTTTTGTATTGTATTGTTTAGGTATTGTTTTATTGTTATTGTGTGAAGCACTTTGTGTTGCATTCTGTTTGTATGAAAAGTGCTATATGAATAAAGACTGATGACAAAAAAATCCAAAACAGAATCAAAACTACCTGCACATGTTCTCTCTATGTTAAATCAGTGAATGCCATAGTAAGCTACAGCATTAAAGGTCATTAGAGTGACCTGTGTTCAAAAATGATTGCAGATGGAAATAAGTCCCCCTCATCACCATGGTGCCATGTGAGAACAAACAGCTCTTTGGGCGGGGGTAAGGGAACGGTCAATTAGTGTTCCAATAAAAACAGATGGGAGGTATACATTACCTGTTTGGCTTTTCTCTCTGTGAGGTTGTATTTGGCTGAAAGAGAGCGCCCAGCATCAACCCAAATCTTCTCCATACTGCCAATTCTTTGGCGTATCCAACGAAACTGGACTCTGTTTTCCAGAGGGGGGTACAGATCTTTAAAACTTTCCTGTACCACTGCATCGTCAGGCTCTGCCTGTGAAAACAGACAAAAAATTTAGGGTGGGATGTCAGTTTGTTACACTGTTGTCAGCAGGACTGCAGAAAAACTACCTGCCCGATTTTCATGAAACTTGGTGGAGGGGTGTAGCATGGGCCAAGGAGGAAGACATTCAATTTGGGAGCAGGTCTGAATCACAGGATGGATACATCACAAATTATTTCTCACTTTTGTTAACATTGCAAGATAGGGCATCTGACCTTGGCAGGAATCTATGCTCTCTATATGCCCTTCTAGCTACCATTTTTGTTAATTTGTGTTGGACTTCCGAATCTCCTAAAAGCACAATGACTTCTTACCTCTTTAGCATTGATAAATCAAATTTGCTCTTTCCAACTGAGCTTAAGAGGATCACAGATCATTGCCAATGTCTCTACTCCAATTTGTGTCAGTTTGAAATTTTGCTTTCCTGGACAATGAACGCCACATACAGTACTAGCATTAAAGTGACATCAACCATCAGGCTATGTAGGCAACTAATTTAGAAAATGAGCTCAGAGGACAATGAAAAATGTTTTGCGTAGGTTTAGGGTGTGTGCTACTGCTAGAAAAAGATTACAAAGATTATATATATTTTACTCACAACAAGTACACACAACTAGCATGCAGTCTTGACATTCTTTCGTTTTTGCTTTTACCTTTTCCACTACATCTTCAGGAATCACTCGGCCTGGAAGTACAGGACACCAGGGCTCTATCTTAACACAGCACAGAAAGAAAGAGGGGGCAGCTACATCAGCATTGATCGTACACTTTTACATCTTTTTGCATTTACAAAATTGAGCACTACACTGAATGTGATGAGGTCTTCACTGAGCTGTGTTACTGCGTGATATGAGAGCTGAAGCCACTTGGGTACCTCACTGAGGTAGAAGAGGAAGGAGCACAGAGATCCATTCACCCCATGACTGCTGTAGCAAGGGTCAGTCCTCCACATGTCCTTCATCCACTGGAGAACCAACACGCCACAGGGGGTCACAACAAAAAACAAGTACATTATTCTGATCAATAAAATGCTTTACACGGTCCAAGTGGAACATAACACTTAACATAAGCTATTCAAGAGCAAGACCGCTGCTGTACAGTATCTTCCATATTTTAATCTCTTTATATTATATTAGAATAGAAATGCATTTTTTTTCAATGTACACTGAAAACATGACTGAATGAGCAGTCACTAAATTAATTCATTCTAAGGATTTTTTTACCAATGAGGTTTTAATGAAAGGTTGCTACTACAATGATAAAGAAACGTGTTACCTTCAATTTCTTCATACAGTCTGGGTATCCATCCATGGGTGGCAGTGGGCAATTTTTATCCTCTTTGATCTGATCTTCTGAGAAACACACAAACAGCATGCATGCTCTGTTCATTAAAATGTATTCATTTCTTCATTTTGTTTATTTAGTTATTTCACTCTGAGTCCAGTTAGTGATATCATTGGAATAAGTGCTGGAGGAGACTGTGTCAAATTCCTGCTTAATGAAGTGGGAAATACTGCCACTAATGTAAATGTAATAAAAACATCATTCATTCTTTCTAAGTCTAAAATTCAAATATTTAAAGTTTAACCTTCAAGACTTGTTGAGGAGGACAACCTTCATGTTTTCACCACCTGCCTACAGGAGTGGTTTTAACTAGTTCTCACTGGATAAATGCAAAGAAATTCAGCCGCCTGAGGTTGCGCTCCTAACCATGTGTAAAATCCCCTGAAGAGACATTGGTTGAATAAGCGAGTCCAGTCACACAAAGGCGAAGTTGTTTTTTTACATTTCAGGAGTAGTTGCAGGCAGCAGCATTAAAGTCAATCCCTGCATGGAACAAAAAAAAAGTAAAGGCTTTTGTAAGAACAATCCAAGAACCCCGATGCACCCTGTTTCTCTGTGTTTCTCTGAGCGAGTACAGCCTGAGTGTTTGCTTTATTATATTAGAAATGAAAGCATCTGTACAGTGTAGCGGAACAAGTTCACATTTATGATTTAGTAGTTTGACCCACTATTGCCATGTACTGGGATGCTGTCTAATACACAACAACAGGTCGATGTTATTGGCACAACTGACTTCTGCTACTAGACTGCTTTCATTGCAAAGGCAAGGGTACCTTTGTTCAAGGGGAAACCCAAGTGTGGTGTGTTTTAAAACTAACCAAAAAATCATTGTATTCTTTATTACTTAATCTTAACGTAGCTCAAAGTTCACTTGGTTTCACATGGTGCCGAACACCTGGGGGAAAGTCCTGTGTTGTTTAACCCTTCCACCACTCCAGCATGCCGAGAAGGACTTTCAGTCTTTATACTACTTTCTTCTCTACTCCCATCAGCATATTGGTCTGTGATTGCCGTCATCCTGATCACAAGGTTATACTATATATTTATATATATAATAGATATATATTTATAGATTATGCAGGTAATATATGCATTGTGGTGGACTGGAGTTTAACTCAATCCCAGTTACGCTGTCTTGCTGTAGTAAACTTACTAAAGTACCAAACGTGTATAAATCCAAAGCTGAAAATAGTCCCTAACAACAGCACCATCCACTAAATTTTGTGTTACATTTGCTAAAATCTACAGGGCCCAGCTATTTTTCAGGAACTACTTATTTTGCCCAGTCTCACTCTGAAGTCGTCGAAATCCGGTGCTTGGGCAGTGACTTGCAGCATCAGAAACCAATGAAAAAGGTGTCCTTTAACATCGGCATGATAAATGGCTGGTTGCCATCATAGTTTAATGGCGCCCGCTGGCATCAGGGGGGAACACGGTGGGACGAGGACGAAAGGTAAGGTGGTGAAAGTCTGAGTAGGGCAGGCAGGAGGAGTGGTGGATAGGCCTAACAAACACAGACTTTCCCCTGAGAGAGCAGTGCTCGTGTCCCATAAGATTCTAAAGCCAAACCCTGCTCTTTTTTCCTAAACCTAACCATGTGTGTTTGTTGCTGAAGGAAAAAAAACGTCAATTTGTGGTGTTCTACTGACTTGGTGCATTTATTTTGAAAGAGACTGTAATCAACCGTAAAATTACTTGTTAAAACGGAGGTGTATCTTGAAAGAAGAGAACTTGGCACAGTGTCCCAGAATGCCAACAACCAACATACCTAGCATAGCTTGCATGTCTTATGTGGACGTGGAAAGTCATGAGTAAAACATCAATATATGACAAGGTCGGAGTGAGAATGTGTTGACTTAGCCTTTTCTGAAAAAAGCACCTCATTAATTTTTGATCCATTGAAGATTTGAATCTTAAGTATAAGGTAGGGAAATCACAACATATTGAGAGACAGACAAAGGCATTGTTGGCTTTGGACATGTCATTGAAATTGCTGACAATGAGAGAAAGAATAACATAAAGCCAATAGACTAGATAGTCAAGAAGGTACATCTAGACAAGGTTTTTGTTCTGTGATTTTTTTCATATCCCCACATGACCAATCTCAGATCACCACTTGTGTGCTGACATGACTGGAATCGCTTCAGAATAAATTGCATGTACTGAGTTTCTCCATGTTAAAAGCAGGCACTGTGGAACTATTTAGAATTCTGCACGTAATTTGATCAAGAGTAATTTTACCAGTTTTGCCTTGTTCTGCCTGTAGCTTTAGGAGTTCCTCCAAGTGAGCCACTTGCTGCTGTAGCTGTATTTTATCCAAGCGCAGCTCCTTAATCATCTCATCCCTCATTTGTCCCTTCTCTTTTTCTGCCTCCATTTTAATCTGGAGTGACTGAAATTCTTCTTTGTAGTTCTTCAAGGGAGGTGGAGGAGAGACTGAGAGAAAGAGAGTTTGTTGTGTTGAGTCATCAACCCTCTGCTCTGAACATATTTTCAAGAAGATGGCATCAAAAAAAAAACTGTTTAAGCAACTGGCCATTCTATACCTAACTATAGGTAACTATACTCTAACTATAACTCAGTGAATATTTCTCTTTCATTTCGATGTAGTGTTTCTTCACTGAAAATGTATTTTGATGTTAACTGAGATCTGTGGAATAAGTGTGTATTTGTATGACAGTAAAGAAACATGATAAGACCAAAAAATCTTTCTATCTTTTTCCTCGTCATAAAGCTCCATTATTGTCCAAAATCCATTAAAAAACAAACAAACAAACAAACAAAAAACATCAGTGAGCTACACCACTGGATGACATGTTAATTTATTGTACTCAATCCCATTTACGCCGTCTTGCTGTCGTAAACTTAGTACAGCAAGAAATGCAAATAAATCCATGGCTGAAAGTAGCCCCTAACAGCAGCACCTGTAGTTCATCTTTAAGTAACATTTGCTAAAAGCTACAGCGCCCAGCATTTTTGCAAAACTACTTTGCCTATTTTGAAAAACCAAATATTCACTATTGACCCATTTCTAAAGATACAGCCTTCAGTAGGGAGGAGAAGGAAAATCATAACATACTTTAGACGTAACTTTAATCATTTTGGACAACTTTCTGCACTGTCATGGTAGAGTTTCTTATATTAAAACTTGCATCTGGGGGAATTCACTTAGCATTCAGTTCTTAAATTGATCAAGAGTCATTTTTACCAGATTTGACCTTCTCTGCCTGTAGCTTTAGGAGTTTCTCCGTCTGAGCCACGTGTTGCTGGAGATGGAGTTTTTCGGAACGCAGCTCCTTAATCATCTCATCCCTCATTTTTCCCTTCTCTTTTTCTGCCTCCATTTTAATCTGGAGTGACTGTAATTCTTCTTTGTAGTTCCTCAATGGAGGCATGGGAGAGACTGAGAGACAGAGAGTTTGTTATGTTCATTTGAGTAATTATCCCTTTGCTTTGAGCATATTTTCAAGAATTTCAACAACAGTCATTAGTCATATCAGTTAGCAAATAATACTAAGGAAATTCCTATTTAAATTTGATAAAAAATGCAGTTTTGAAATATTATATTTACTGACATGAGTGTGTATTTGTGTGGCAGAAAAAAAAACATCTTTTTTTGGACAGTTTGCTTACAGTTGTTAGAGGATCCCACGATGTTCAGGAGATTATCCACAAACGTAACAATATTCTTCATTATTTCTAGGAAAGACAAGGGGAAATGTTTTTGAGCAGAAAAGTCAGGGGGAATTAAGAAAGAGAGGAGAGTGGAGGCTGTGATGTATACTAAAAAACAAGAAAAAAACCCCGATATTTCAGGATGCAAAAGATTCTACTGACATAACAAAAAATATTTTTCCACAGAAAGTTATTGACTTAGTGAAATTTTATCCACTGTTACCTTAATTTCACTCCTTATTTTACATCCTGTATCCCCTCTCGTGAATAGCTCCTATTTGGATGTTTCTTTAGCTGTATCTAATGTCCTTAAAGGACCAGTGTGTAATATTTACAGGGATTCAGTGACATCGAGCAGCGAGGATTGCAGACTGCAATCAAAAGAAATTTCACCCATAGTTTCTCCCACAGTTCCACGTTACAAAGGCCATGAGCCCAGCACCAGCTAATGTGTGCTCACCTTGCTCACTGAGCAGTGGCTCTCACTCATTCTTCCGCTCAGTGTGTGTGTGTGTGCGCACTCCTTATTTGACTCAGGAGGTGCACAGACCTGTTTCAAACTGCTAAAAAACACTTAACAAAGCAGTTTCACGTCACAAATCAGTGTTTCTTGTACACTATTTGGCTTGTCCCTGACATGTCAGTCGCCCATCACCAGCTAATACATGCTCACCTTTTTTTCCCAATAAGTTAGGAGGTTTTGACTGGGGCTGAATTATCCTTAGAGGTATCCTCCTCTCCAAAACAAACAGACCCAGTCATATAAGTTTGTATATTTATGTGTTATTTTTCTGTAACTGCTCATTCTGGAGGGGCTATGGTGACCAACACATGCAAATGGCCTTATCTGCAGCTAGTCTTTGGTTTGTCCATTCTGGGCCACTGTGAAAACATGGTTCTGCGACACGGCAATGTCCATGGACACGGATCTGTTCCCTGTGTAGATATAAATGGCTCATTCTAAGGTAACAGAAACACCATTCCTATTATCAGATGATTATACACTAAAGAAAACACACCTCTTACATTATATTTCTGCCGATATATGCCCCTATATCTTACACACTGGACTTTTATTGCAACCTGTTTCCCTTCAGTTCTACAGTGTGCAGTTAAAATGGCGGAGGGTTAATCATTCTCCATTCAAATAAGCTCCACTGGTGAACAATGCTAACTCAATAAATGTAGCCTACTACATGTGGTATCTGCCCAGTATGAAAAACATGCATACCTCATTTGCTTTACTGCTTAACAGCTATGTGAGGAAGAGAGAGCGTGTTACTCACTGTGATTATTTTCTTACACACAAAAATGTGTATAAAAGTCTCTCCTCTCCTCTGTTCTCACCTTCAGCCCTGCCTGTTTCCATCCACACTTTGCCGTGCCGTCTCAGTGTGTTGTGACCGGCCACACTGATGTCCCCTTGCTCAGCATTACTCTAAAGTCAGTTCAGACAGACAAGATACGTCACACAACACAGAACACTGAATTTAAGAAGAGGTTTGTATGAGGCAAACAGTTGTGACCTGACTTTAATGTTTATGTTATAGGTGAATGAACGAATGAGAATACAGACCAGGATGAAATATGGAAGACTCAGAAGCCAGATGAAACCAATGACCAGTAGCAAAAACAAGGTCCTCCACAGGGGGTCCTTTGACCTTCTCATGATTCAAATGGGCTCAGCCTGATGCAGCAGAGTTGAATGTTGGGTGGCATTGGCCTTGTTTTAAACCAGGTTACAAGGTTATTTTACATTAATGCAGAGTGTCCTTAACATAGAATTCTGCATGTTCAGTGGTGAGACAGGAGTAAAGGAGTGTATCTGATGTGTCAAAGAGAGAGAGAGAGAGAGAGAGAGAAACACAAAGTAATTGTTATTTGAGCCTAAACAGAGAATATAAATTGACTGAATATCTGCACTCTGTCAGAGACAGGAAACAAAGACTAATCCTGACCAAATACAGGCTGAGTGACCATCGCCTGGCAGGAGAAACAGGGAGACACAGACAGGCATGGCTGCCCAGAGAGGAGCATGTATGTAGTAACTGCTCGACAGGAGAGGTAGAAAGTGTACTTCCTCCGCCACTGTGACTGTGTGTTCCCCTCAGTCAGAGATTTCCATTTTGGAGAAATAGCTAAGAAAATCACAAACTTCCTCACAACTGAAACTAGCAGTCCTCACAGATGAAGGGACGACAGCTCCTTTGGTGGCTAAATGCATCTGCCTAGGCTCAATCAACATGCGCATTCTCTTTCTCTTGAAGTGGGTGGTGCTGGGAACAGATCCCCAGACGAGTTCACTGCAAATAAATGCATCTGCCTGCCACAGCCTGAGGGACTAACAACTAATATGTATTCAATTGTAAATAGATAAATAAAAAAAATGCAGTGTACTATATTATATTGTATAGTAATCAAAAATGGACAGCAGCAGTATGATATAGAACCTGTATGTGACACCTGTATATTAAATATGTATGTAATGAATTAATGTATGTAACATGTCAAATGTGATTACTTTTTATTTTTACTTCTAATTATTTACTTGTTTTTTTTTATGAAATGCTTTAGCAATAACATATCTGTTCATGCCAATCGAGCTATTTGATTTGAAGATTTAAGACTGAGAGAAAGAGAGAGAATGAATGAAATTATTTTTTTTCTCTCTCTCTCTCTCTCTCAGACATGTCAGACCATAGATTATGATTTATGTTGTTGATGTTCCTTTATTGTTTAACATCCCATATCTAATTAGACATTAAAGGCACAAGGGATATGAGAAGCTACAATGGGACAATGATAATGATGATGAATGGCACAATGCTAGAAAACTTTTCGCTACTGGCTCCACACTTCATTTAGCATAACACACATTTCTTTACGGCTCTCCCTTGTGACTTCTCTAAGGCAGTGTAACACATTGACATTTTTGTTTTAAGTATCCAGCATAGCTCTTATCTCCAAAGTAAAGAATTACAACACTTACCTCTGGACAGTCCTGTAACCAAATGATGACTGTGTGACCACTGACTGTTCTTTGGCGGTATCTCCCAGATGCAAATGATCTGCACACAGGACAAGTTCTGGGACAGATGCCCTGTCAGACTTTAAAGCACCTCAATATAACCAGTTTGCCAACCTGTCAGCCTGCATAACTGCAGTGTGACTTGTGGTAATAAGCCCCTCTTTGCAGCCTCCAAGGAAGGCCAACCTGTTTTACACGTCTTCAGTCTGTCATGTCAGTGTTTTGTTTTAATTATGTGGTTTCATTTTTTTTTTTTTTTGGTCCTAAAATATACAGTATGTCCTCTCTGTGTTACACCAGTGTATAAGTGCTCTCATCCCATGTTGTATGGGCTCGATCAGCTGGGTACGTACTGTAGTTACTTTTATTCTCCTTCTTTTACTTCTACTGTTTTTAACTTACGTTACATCCATTTGACTTCTCTTAAATTGCACATATTTAATTTGATTAATGCTGATTGCTGATGTTTAACATATGCTGGTGTACTAAACATTAACTTAATTTTTGAAAGTAGTATGTCAAAGCCTCAATTAAGCTAATCACAAAATGTTCTAAATTTCCTTATATTACTGTTTACCAGGAAATTCAATCAAAAGGTGCAACTTCTATATTATATTTACTGAATACCAAAGCAAGCACTTTTGTTGTAGCACTCATTTCAGTTTGGGTGTAGCGTTGTCTTTAGGAATACATCAATAAAAAGTGGAAGGGGAAAATATGCAATAATACATTCCATGTACTAAAACAAAAAATGCACCTCAGGGCAAACAGCCCTCTGTTCCCCCTATTGTTAGTGTTTCTGGGCATTGAAGGTCTTCATTCACTTTACTCAGGATCTGCCATAGTAATGTTAGATTTGACTCTGAAAGATGAACAAGTTAAAGGTCCAGTATAGAGGAATATATTGGCAGAAATGGAAGATAATATAATTTCTATATAATTTTGTGTATCATCACCTGAAAATAAGAAGTTTTGAGTTTTTGTTACATTAGAATGAGCTGTATCTGTAACGGAGCTACATACAGAGCGGGTCCACTGAGTCTGCTATTTTGCTTCAGTAGACCAAACACTGGCTCTAGATAAGGACATTTGCATTTTTGTGTCAGCTACCATACATAGCAGCCCATCCCTGACAAGTAACATCAGAAAAACATTTTTTTTTCATCTGGGGCCATAGTCACACATATTCTGAGAGTACGCTCAGAGAGCTCCTAACTTAGACTAAACCTTTTAGTAAAGAGTCTTAGTTTAGGAGTGATTTGGGAAAGTTCTAAGTACAACTCTGAGCAACTCTGAGCAAAGAAGGGATGGAAACTTTCATCTTAGTGAGGAGGTGTTGTTGACCCTGTTGCTAGGTATGATGCTCCAACAGATGTGATTGGTTGTCACAGACACGCCCCTTTTGTGAGCCTGCAAGGTGTGGACACCCAGTGGAAATGAAATGAACTGTGTGAGAACACGTCACGAGACTATGAAATTGTTGTCATTGTTAGTGTGATCACTCAGCCGATGAAAGGTTGAGACAGACAAAAGTCATCACTGCTGCACTGTTGCATTTTTCCAGTTTTCCAAATATCTTAGTGTTGTGATCATTTTATGTCTGGCGTTATAGCGTTAGGTGGGAAATGTGTGTGCATCCCTAATGACAGCAACCACACATATTATCCCTGTATGATCTAATCTGTAGCATTTCATTTACTCACTGTCATTTAGCGTTTGGAGAATATTTCTCCGACCTCTTTGTGTTTCTGCCATTTTTTCCTCTGATTAAGAAACTCTTAAATCACTTAAAAGTCCTCCCCCCTACTCATTACAGTTTTTCACCTTAGGAGCTCTTTTAAGGGTTACTTACTCACTTTGTGAATGACTTTAATCTTTTCAAGGACCTAACTTTAAGGGGAAATTCTAAGAAAACGTCACAATTCTAAGAATTTTCTTAAAATTTCGTCACTAGGAGCAACTCTTTGTACTAGGAAGCTTTGTGAATACGGCCCCTGGTCTGTTTGTCTTGGAACGGAAGAGGCCTCTTCAGATAATTCCCAGTAAAAACCCTCTGAACAAGGAACACTGAAGGACCAGCCTCAAGTGGCCATTCAAGGAACTGCAGATTTTGGCTCTTCTGCATTGGCTTCATTTGTCACCCTCAGATGTTGCCGCTTGATTATGTCTTTGGCTATTAGGTTTTTTGCAAGGATGGATTAATGACCTCACCTGACCTCCTTCCTCGCAGACCTTACTGATTTTCCACTGGTCAGCTCAAAGGGTAATCAAATCCATCTGTAAATAGACACATCTGTCTTTATTACTGCCACTGATATCTGTAGTAGGCTAATATCTTATTGTCAGAAATAGCGCCACAAGATCATCAGCAGGAGCAGGTATGGTGTTCGAATGGTTGATATTTGACAAAGTTATTGATCATTTTGAATGTCCACATGGATAATCAATGGAGTCCAAAACAGAAGTCACTTACAGTATCATACCAATGTATAGCTTGTTATTCAAGGTCTTCAATATACAGGATTTTCCTGAATAACAATATACAGGCTCACACAGAAGTAATCTCTCTCAATCACCACATATGACCCCCTAGAAGTGTTTGGCGGTGTATTTTTCTGCAGAGACTCTGCCCTCTGCCTGTATTTGCTTATTATTATCTGTGCTCAGGACGTTCGTGATTATGTGCACCCACAGTGCATAGGCGAGGTCAAGGCTTCTGAAAAGGTAGTGACCAGGTGCCAGTTTGTAAGCAGCTGGAGTCCAAGAAACACAGCATGCTGAAAAATATGCAAATAAAGCAAGGTGAAATGGCAAACAAAAGTAAATCTGGGGTTGGCTTTTACTTTCACTTTTGTTGGCGAGCGTAATGGTAACTGACAATCCTGCATAGTATGCCTGTATATGCAGGGGTGGACTGGGACTGAAATTTAGCCTTTCTAGCAGTAAAACTAATACAGGTTTGTTTTTTTTTGCTAAGGATGTCCTTCTGACACCTGCCCCCTCAGTTTGTATCTCGAATTCATAGTCACTGAATACTACAGTCAATAGTGCAGCTGTAATTGGATCTGTGTTGGTTCACCCTCCTCCTCCATCCCTTTCTCTTTCTTGCTCAGAGTTCACCTGCAGAGTAGAGTTCATGTTCACCTGTAGAGTATTTATTGCTGGGCTAGCTATCAGATATTATGTACCTTACAGGCTATAATGCGAAAAGAACTGATGAATAGTCCAGAAGAAAAGTATTAAATTTACATGTTTATTTTACCCATGTCCAGTCAAATTTTGGGGACATTTTTTTAACACAGTCTCTTTAATGTACACATTTGAAGTGATCTTCTCTAAAAGTTTGTGCACTCAGTCCGACTCTGCATTTAACCCCAAAGTTAACAAAAACATCTGCGTCTTTAATTAGTTTATTTAGCTGGTTTACAGCACAAAACATGTAATCTTGACACAGCAGCACCTGCTGCCAGCTGCTCATGCCTCTCTGATGTTCCTGCTTCAGGTTCCTCACCACTGTCCTCATCATCACCTGCTGGTGCTGCAGACTGCTTAAATGAATTAGTAATCTCTGTGTACCTGCAGTGTCAGCCAACAAAGCCTTTTTCTTTTTTTTGATGGCAATGGCTGCTTCCTGCTATTACGCATTGCAGCTAAGGTAGCTGCTGGCTGCTTCTGCTGTATGATGCCAGGGTCCCTCTGACCCTTACAAGACCGCCCACCAGGAAGATCTCTGAACTTCCCAATGGCCAGTCTGAACCTGTTGAAAGGTCAAATGTTTTAACTCAGGCTTTAATTAAACACCACAGCTCTTTTCTGGCAGCACCTGGATGACTGTTGGATACTTTGCTAACTCCAACTAGAACTTTGAAACAGTCTGAAAAAAAAAACTTGTTGAATACCACAACTTACTGGAATTATAAGACTGGTATTCACCATGTGTAGGATTTGGTGGCAGAAACTGAAACTTCTCCTGTCTGCCAAGCCAGCCAGTTACCAACTCATCAAATACTGCTGCTTTGTCAGTGATCTGGTTAGAGATTGACACACAAAGGGACCTTTAGCAGCAGTATAATAAGTGCTGGGCAGTGGCAGTTGTTCATACAGCAGCCAGCAACTGAAGTCATCAACTACCACTGCTTTGTCAGTAGATGTTAACATAAGATACTGACGCACAAAGGCACCTTTGACGGCATTATGAAACGCACAGGCGGGCAGCAGTTTGTAATGCTACGGTAACTACCATAATATAAAGAGCAAGAAAGTCCCCAGAACAGGCCAAACAAACACCGGACTTTGACCTGGGAGCCCGCTGTTCATTTGCAATGTGAAACCAAAAGAATTAGAATTATTTGAATAACAATGTAGCTTGCTAGTATGTGTAGCATGCTATGGCAGTGATGTACATCCGGTCACATATGTCAAGTGATGTTATATAATGTTAGTAACAACAACTGTAGGCTGCTTATTTTAATCCAAACCATAATGTTTTTTTTTTTAAACCTAACCTTGGCCTCTGTTGCCTCAACTTAAGGAAACAATCATAAAAACATGGTGTTTTAGGTACATTGTAAGTTTATTTTGAAAAGACTATGCATGTATCTAAAAAGCATAAATTGACATGCCATCACAAAATGTAATAACCAGACGCAGGAGGATACCTAGTGCATCACATTTTACCAGTTATGTTCACTGACAAAGTGGTGGTATTTAACAAGTTGTGATGACACCCATTGGCCAAGCATGTAGGAGAACTATGTTGGGCAACACAAAAACATGAATGGCACTATCTTTAGCCAGTCTTTAGCCCCTTTTACACTGCCAGATTTTCCACGGATGTTGAGCCGTTTTGCCGGCAAGCTGCGAGCGTTTATACACACAGAGCCGGATTGGCAAGTTGATCCGAGGTGCCCAATTTTCCGCCTCGTAGGGTAGTCATATTGGCGGAACCCTTTCAGTTTAAACAGACCGAGGCAGCCTTCCGCAATGGGAGGGGCTGTTGATGACTTGTGGGAGGAGCTGTTGATGACGCCGCACGTGCGACCCACTGGTGGTGGATAAACAGGAAACAGCTGATAGCAGGAATTAGCAAGCAGCTAGTAGCAAGAGGGAAACACAAACCAGCCGTGGCTTCCCTCCCACGTCACTGTTTACGTCACACGCTGAGCTACACGTTTTGTTACTTGCTCACACCCCCCATTGCCCTGAAAAAGGCACATTCTGTATAAACAAAAGTAGGTAGGCGGCAATTTGCCGCACTCCCTGATTTTGTTTTTATACTGCCAATGCTGAAGAAGACTGATTTGGCTTTCCTGCAAATTTGCACATCTCCTATCTAAAAAGGGCTTTTGATTTGTCCAACCTGGGCTACTGTAGAACAACATGGCAGACTCTGTGGGAGAGGACCTGCTCTGTATGTAGATATAAACAGCTCATTCCAAGGTAACAAAAACACAACAGTTATTATTTTCAGGCAAATAAACTAATGAAAACATAGTTATAAATATTAGATTCATTTTCAGTTAAAACAGCCCCTGAATCCGATCCCTTTAAAGCTTCTTCTAGATGTAATACTTTTGAATTTAAATTAACTAACTAGAAAGAAACACTCAGGTTATTTCTATTTACCCCAGTATACTTTATCAAATTTAAGTGACTTCAGAACATTATGATGTACAGGATGCAGCTCTACAAATTAAATGACCCGATCCAAGAAGCAGGTTTACTGAATTATTCAGATGAATTTGTTTAGTATTACTCAGAACTCCCTCAAGCTGGCAATTTAGACATTAAGAGGCCTGTTCTTATTTCCCACAACGTTATTCAGATAATTCAGTGAACCTGCTTAGTAGAACAGGCCCTTAAATATGAAGATAAGCCGTAAAGCAACAAAAACAACATGCACTAAAATAGAGAAGCCACAGTGTTCATGTATGTTGAAAACTTGGACACAGTTATATCTCTGTAGAGCCAATAACTAAGACAGACAAGTCTGTTTTCATGTTCTGATAACAAAAGCCACCCTCTTATGTTGTGTCGAGAGGGTAAAAAGCCTTTTACAAAACACACTGGTAGCAGGTGCCTGTGGGTGCTGCTGTTCACCCACACTCAGTCTGATGTGAATGTACTTTTTTTTCTCACAGCATACTGGATCATCATGAAAAAGACTGTTCGTACAGAGCTTCAGTCACGCGTATAGAATAAAAATCTATTAAGGATTGAAAGAAGGATATTACAAAAGCACAGACATCCTTTTTACTGTACAAACTTTTCTTACTGTTAGGCGGTTGGGTGTAGAAATGTGTATTTGTTGATATGAAGAGTTCAGTTTGGCAGAGATCATGGCTTGTATGATACTAAGATCCTTACTAGGAACTGAGTACTGTTCCTAGTAAGAACAGTTTTAGGCTTACATTTTTCATGTTATTTATACTAGTCCATACCCATTGGTAGCTTTATCACCTTCTACCTATGCCAGTCCTCAATGCCTATGTGCAGTTTCACATAGATTGACCATAGAAAAACATGGGACAGACAGAATGACTGACTGACAGAATGACACACTGACAGTTTACATGATTATGTACAGCATACCATACCATGACTTAGTCATACCAAAAATTAGAAAAAAAAACCCAAACATCCAGCCACAGGGGGAGCCACAGCGTTCAGTCACATTTTAGCCATTTAGCATTTTTCTGTTGTTATAGCGCCACCCAGTTGCTAATTAGAGTTAAATTTCTCCAGTCACCTTGAGGCGTCCTGTTCTACATATCTACCAAGTTTAGTAAAAATCGATATGGCGGTTAGGCCTAGATAAGAAATTAGCTCTCTAGCGCCCCCATTTTGTTTGATCGGGTCAATAATGGAGGGGTCCCCTCAGATTATGTGTGGTCATATGCCTACAAAGTTGCAGGGTGATCAGTGAAACCCTTGAGATGTTATACACCTTTATGTGATGAGCCACGCCCTCAGCAATATTCATTCCCTTATAGAAGCTCAGTTTTAGTAAGTTTTCCAACTTTTGCCAAGAGGGAACTTTAGATATTGGTCCCTAGATTATGTTCACCGAGTTTCATGCAGATCAGTCAAACTGTTGTCAAAAAATTCAAAATAACAGAAAATCAATATAAGTGGAAGTTATGGTCTTCTTGAGGCAAATTTGTTCCTCATGAGGAGAGGCATCTCTGTGCAAAGTTTCATGTCTCTACGACATACGGGGCATGAGATATGCCCATTCAAAGTTTGCAATTTCAATCGGTTGCTATAGCGCCCCCCTTTGGCCAATTGATGTAATATTGCTTCATTCACATCCTCCCATGACCCTCTACCACTGTGCCAAATTTCACATGGATTGACCCAGTCAGTGAGGAGAAAAACGTGGAACAGAGACACAGACACACCCACAGACAGAGTTTTTGTCATTATATACTAAATATATATAATAATTAGTGTTGTCAAGAGATTAAAAAAATGGAGAGATTAATTAATTATGATCTGTAATTAATTGATCTAATTAATCTCTTTTTTAATCTCATCTCAAAATTGCTGAGAAAAGCCTTCAACTTGAGGTATTTTCATTTAAATTCATTACATTATTGTGGCAGATGATCAAAAGATTGATATATATTACAAAAAGTGGTTTTATAAAGTCATAATAACACACTTGAACACAGATGCAGTACACCTAGCCATTACATTCTATTGTTTTTGAGATTAGTCCCAATAAAGAGTGCTGCAACCTTCAGTCTCGACCACCAGGGGGGTGCTTGACTGTCATGACATGTCAGCGTCATTAAAAGCATAGCTGCAGATTAACACAACAATAGATGTAAAAACACACAGAAACAATACATCTGTGATCAGTTCCCTAATTATATTTTAACAATTTTCTAAATTATTTTACTCTTTTCCAATTTCTTGTTTTATTTCATGGAAGTGATCAATATAAGTGCACTTGTCCTTTAAACTTAATAAAAAATAAAAGTTAACAAAATAAAAGACACCTGGTGCATTCGTTACAGCTGTATCAGTTTATAGAACAGTTTTGAACAGTTAGAACAAGAGGCTGCACTGCAATGTGCAAATCACTCCTTCTCGTGGCTGCCTGCGCTTTCCCTGTCCTTGCGGCTGCAATTTATGCTGTCTTCTCTTCTTCAAACTACAACACCCATAATTCATGTAGGAACTGCTGCAGCCAATGTGCAGCCGGTGGGAGCTGTATGACAACTCAACCACCATGATCAGTTTTTAATGTCAGTGTTTAATGTTAATGTAACTACTCCACACTCTGCTCTAGTGTAATTTTCGGGACAATCAGGGCAGGATTCATGATTCAGGACAACTGCTTGGATTTCGGGACTGTGCAGTTGTCCTGAATCATGAATCCTACCCTGATTGTCCCGAAAATTACACGGAGGTTGCCGGGGAGGTGAGATACTTGTATGTTAGGGCAGACAGCTTTTTATAGGCTCCTAAGTAAGCAGACCACCACTGCAGGGGACAGTCATCAATGCTGATGCTGGGCTCTGCTCTGTAGCGCTGCAGCTTTCCCACAACTCAAGCACAAAGAAGCCCAATCGTACGCCTACAGACGGATTTTATAAAAGGCAACTCTGTGGCATACAGAAACAGTAAAGTTAGAGATTAAAAATTAGATTAACGCGATCAAAAAACATAGCGCGTTAAATATGGCTGTAATTAATTATTCGCAATTAACGCGATAATTTGACACCCCTAATAATAATATATGATAAACTCCTTTAAAATTAACTTCAGAGCTATAGAGATCTTGGTGCATTTTGGATCGACAAGTAACAACAACATTGTAAATGGCTGCAGAATAATGCCACTAGCACATCTTTTTTTTGCCAGTTGGTTGAATTCAGACCTGCTGCTGTTCAGTCGATTGGTACAATCAAACTGATGCATTGCATTCTCTTTTTTTTTGCAGTCTTACAAATTCTTATTCACTGAAAACAAGTGAAAAGAAATAAAGGAAAATCCAAACAACATCACCTACTCATTTATTTCACTCAGGTGCCAACAAATTTTCAAACAAGCCAAAAAGATAAGCAAATGTCTATCATCTTTCAGCAGGACAGAATTTAATAAAAGAGAATGAAATTACCAGCTTTTGTTTGTCTTTGCTGTTTATTCATTGCTTTTTGATTAGCCAGCCAAAAAGGTCTGTCCTGACTTTCACCTTTTCTTTCCTGCTGTTCTATTTTCCATGAAAAATAATAAAAGAACAAACCATTTCTAGAGTGTTTTTTTTTTGTTTTTGTTTTTTTTTTGTTTTTTTGTTTAGAACATTTCAATCAAAAATGAGTCATTTTGCAGAGTTTGTGAAGCTCAAAACAATTTAGCAACAGTTTCCTTAAGAGCAGCAACAGTAGGAAGCCATAAGCACAGGTTTAACAAACTTAGGATATAGGATAGGATAGGATACTGTTGACTTTATTTGTCCCAGTGGGAAATTTGTCTTGGACTTTACAGTGTTTGCATTGTGAACAGTATAAAAAAAACAACACATACATCCAGACATACTAAAATACAGCAGTAGGACAACTGCCTCCATTCAATTGCACATGCCCATTTACATCATCATAAAAAAACAAAAACAAAACAGAGACACACATATGACAGTAGTACAGTGATGAGTGACACTAAACAATAGAAAGAATACAAGTACAACAATGGCGACTCCCCAGTCCAGCCTAAGTGGTATTGAGGGCCTTAATAGATAGGGGGACAAAAGAGTTTTTGAACCGGTTGTGCTTGCTTAGGGGGATTCTGTACCGTCTGCCTGAGGGGAGAAGCTGATACTAAGGGTGGAGTACATGGATTGGATCTAAGATGATTTTCTGTGCTTGTTTAATTATGCTTTGTTGAAAAATATGTTGAAGACTGGGATGTTGGCAGACTCCCATATTCTTCATGGCTGTCGTTACTAGTCTGTGAATTTGGGCCTTGGCCTGGACTCTCAAATTTCCAAACCATGCCGAAATCCCATAGCGCAGTAGGCTTTCCACCACAGCATGACAGAAAAAGAGTTGCACTTCTGGGGTCACACCAAAGGTTCTCAGCCTTCTCAGGAAGTGCAGCCATTGCTGTACTTTGGTACAGATGACCTCCACACGGGTCCTCCACCCGTTATCTATCCACGTTATCTATGTGGATGCCCAGGTATCTGTAAGAGTCCACCTGCATTATGCTCTCGTGGATCGTGGATGATCATTGAATGATCAGCAAGAGTCAGAGACAAACACCATCTCCTCAGTTTTTTTTGTGTTGAGAATGAGATGGTGTTTGTCGCGCCACTGTACAAACTCATGAATGGCAGACTTATACCCCAGCACACCAGAATCGGTTTGCATAAGTCCTAAGATGGCAGTATCATCGGAAAATTTAACGATGCGTACGTTTTCAGTGTGGCTAATGCATTCATTTGTATAAGAGTGAACACCACAGTTGAGCTAACACACCCTTGAGGTGCTCCAGTATGAATGGTTGTGAGTTCGGACAGAGTTTTGTTCACTCTGACTTGCTGGGTGCAGTTAGTAAGAAATGAATGGTACCACCTGATGATGACTGGGTTGACACTGAGTTGATTTAGTGTGTGTGGCTGCAAGGTATTGAATGCAGAGCTGAAATCAACAAACTAGTCTAGCGTAGGACTTTGGTTTCTCTAGGTGTGTAGTGACCATATGCACTCAGCTACTGATTGCATCATCAGTGCCTCTTTGTTGTTTGTATGCAAATTGATATGGGTCTAGCTGTGTGGCTACCTCAGCTTTCAACCTGCTACTTGGTGGAGACTGGCCAGAGAACCCAGTCCCAAAACAGGCAGCACACTCACGCACCCCAAATGACAGGCACACAAAGAGTGCTGGTAAAGACACAGACAGGGCTGGACAGTTGATAAAAATGTTTAGATTTTTTGGCAGTATACCAGCCCACCAATGCAGCAGACCACCATGTTTTGTCCTGGTATGATGGATGACCAGTAAACCACTTCTTGTATGAGAAAAAAAAAGCCAAACAGTGAGAAAACCAAAACAATGAGCCAAAGGATGCTATAATGCTCTGTAAAGCTGGGTAGAAGAGCACAATCCTGTCATTTATTTATTTTTGTGCTTTCATCACTATGAATGACCCCTTTTTTCATACATATACAATATTGAATTGATTAATTATTACTGAGAATATTTTTGGATTCATTGTATTTCATCTGAATGTGAAATTCACTTTCTATCTGTGGATAAAGAGCATGCACCTTTCAGTAATAAAAAATGAATGATGGGTGATTTTAAATGTTTTATCTCACTGAAAAGTGGCCTCATTTCTTTTCTTGCAGTGGGAGCCTCTGTCTTACTGACATTATTTAGCATCTCTTAAATGAAGTGAAGTAGGGAACCAGCATGTTAGCCAGTGCTTAGATCTATATTAAACTGATCTACTAGATACCTATTTTTTACAATAAAGATCTATAAATCCTTGTCATTAAATTCTGTACATTATTAGAACCTCTACCCTCAAGCTACCCTGCCATCTGCTTGAAGCTACTCTCCTAGGTTTCCTTTGTTCCAGCTCTGTCTGTGTGCCAAGGTAATGCATTCATTGGTTTTCAGAGAGATGACTGTTAGGTAAACACTGTTGTTCCACTGAATACAGACAAAGTGTGTGAGAGAGGCTCATTTCCATTTGAAGCAGGATGTGATAAGGGTTGTATGAGAATATTAGAGAAAAAGAGTGAAGCAGGGTTACTGCACTTATAGCACTGAAAATTTAAAAAGTGTGATGTGAGACTGAGAGAAAAGAGAACAAAAATGTGCTGGACCTTTATGCACCTGATGATCCTGATGACACTCACCTGTCTGTCTAATGCTGAAGATAAGATAAGGGCTTCTGTTTCCTGTCCAGGCTACCAGACGGCCTTTGGAGGCTCCTGCTATGAGTTTGTGGATCTCCAGCATACTTTTTTCAGTGCGCAGGCTTGGTGTGAGCAGCGTGATGGACACCTTGCTTTTATCCCAGATAAAGAAACTCAACATTTCATTCAAACACTCATGGACCCCAAGAGGGATGTCTGGCTTGGAGTAGCGCCCTCCACCTCTCCAAACCTGCAATATTCTTCAACTGTTGAAGGTAAGAAGGCTGAAATTAATATGGAATAAAGTTTTGAGTGTAATTATGAACTGTGGAAATCTACTCTTGTTTAGATGCTCATAAGTCTATCCACCTTAGACAAATGAGTTTAAATCTACAGACATTTGCAACAAAATGCTAAAGAGCCAATCTCTCCCAAAGTCCATGACAACTGCATTTTAAGGGATTTTGTGTGTCTTGCACATTTGATTCAATTAATGAAATACTGCAACTTCGTGCATCATTGAGGAGAATACTTTAACAGTGACTGATAGCAATGATCTTCTAAATGATGGTACATTTGGTGCAATGTGTCTACTTTATTCACAGTTGGCTCTGTGTCTTGGAAAAAATGTTGTTCCTATTGAGCTGTTGTTCTCACTTTCCTCTGTTCAATAATTACAATCTTTTAATGGTGTGAAGCCTTTTCTTTCCCCTCAGCGGAGTGAGAAAGACTTCACACACTGCCAATATTTGTGCAAAAAATAAAAAACAAAAATTACAAGTTTCAAACTAGAATTACCACCAAGTTGCATTTACAGTTTACATCCATGTCTGTAAAAAACAAGCTTTACATAGATCTTTTCCCCCCTGGCAGCACAGAAGATCGATACAATCAGCGCAGTTTCAAGGTGGACACCTAAGATTAGTGTCACCAGTTCAGTATCTGACAAAAACGTCTCCCCTTCTATCCCTGAGATATGACACTGAGTACTAGCCAGAAAAATGTTATTGCAGAACAGAGTTTTGCTTTATGGAATGCATCTTTTGTTCCCACCTGCCAAAATGACTCTCCAGCAGCAACAACCAGGACCCTAAGCACTGGTAACTCAAGGACAAAGAAATAGAGAGAATGATTTAAAGCAAACTAATCAAAGACAAAATGAAGTTAACTAAATGCGTGCATACAAATAGAAACTGATGTACTGCCAACAATACTAAATAAACTATGAGTACATATGTGTTCACTGAAGGAGAAAATGAACTATAATCTATAGAAGGTGTCTGCTGGGGGATTACCAACATTTCAATCCTCTGCATGGCAACAGGTATGCTCATCACAGTCAGTCTATGTGGGATTAATCCATAACAACCTACACGCCCTTGTTCACTTTGATGAAGAAACCTGTCACCTAATGCAACGGTGTGGTTCATATTCATGTTTTTCGTAGTTTTTGGACACAACGGAGGTCTATAGCAGAGGTATAAACTACCCAATGGGTTTTGGCTACACAGGGTATCATTGTTATAAGGAAACATTTATTACTGCTGTAATGTATTGCAACCATAATACATTATACACATATTATAATTTGGGGTTATTTTTTATTACTTGAGTTACTGTGTTAATTACCAATGGGTACATTATTTATATTCAAGTAGTAATAGATTCAGCATTATTGAGTTACTGGTAAATTATGATTTCATTGTCATTTATCGTACTATGTAATGTGTGGTGGAGACAATGTGTTCCCTTGGTTATGAGCTAATTGGTTCCTACCCGCCCTTGTTTTGTGGGGACAGGTATGAGTGGCACATAAGAGGGAGTAAATGCCTCATGCTTAACAGTATTAATGAGATTTGTAAATAAGTGAAATTTAGAGTACTCCTAACTTTAGAGTATTTGGTGCTTTTAAATTTAATATGTTGCCTCTTTTGAATATGTTGAGGTCTCATTCCCAGGGCATCAAAAAACATTTCTTCAGCAGTGGCCCTCGGCTTTAGATATGGATGCACAAGGTAGCCGTTAGCGCCTGTATGAGACGCAGTGGGGTTTCAGACAACATAATTATTAGATGGTCAGTTGTACTAAAAAGAGCAGCAGAGTCTGCTTAGGGCAGGTGGATTGTTCCGATAAGCACAGGACTTGGACCAAGGAGAGCAGTGTTTGTCTCCACTGTGAAACTAAAAGTCAACATTAGTTAAGTTATTTTGTAACCTGAGTCATTAGTTACTCATTAGTTAGTTGTTAGTCATGTGAGTTGTCTGATGTGACAAACTGTGCTGTCAACTATAATCTTTTCCTAACTCTAACCAAATGGTTTTGTGGCCCAAATCTAACTACCTAACTTCAACTCAAACTGTGCATTCATTGCATATGTTCAGCAGTGGTTTGTTCCATCCTCAGGTGCTCTCTCTTGGCTGGATGGTTCTCATCTAACCTATTCAAACTGGGTGAGCAGCCCACAGCCAGGAGAAGAGTGTGGACACATACTGAGAGACTCAGGCTTCCAATGGGAAGCCACAAGACACTGCAACAAAAAACTGCACTTTATCTGCCAGTTTGGTAGGTAATCTGTATTCTGTGTTCTGTGAAAAAACAGTATAGCAATGACTCTGTGATGAATTACCACTTTGTAATGCCTTATATTCTTTCCAGACTCTGGCAGATCCATTGTGTGTGCAGGTCGTAACACCACTCTACAGTGCGGCTCTGGTCAAGTCCTAATGATAGATCGCAGCTTCTATGGTCGTAAGAACCTTCATTACTGTCGATCCATGTTCTCCCCTCCAACAACAACCACAGAGCACAAGTGTGGCTGGGTGGATGTTGTTGAAACATTAACAGGTAAAATATGGTTGAATAGTTTTGTTTTGTTTTGCCTTCAATGAAAACTTGAATTATTGCCATATCTTTTAATTGGTAATCGTGTTATGATAAACAATGTTTGAATGGATACAATTACCTAATGCACAGCTTTTAAAGGATCTGATATCCACTAATAACTACTATCAGATTTATATTAGTTCTTCTCATTTTATCTGCTCGGCTCAATAGGTAAAAAATGTGAATAGGAAAACAAACACCTGTGGTTCATGAAAAGGTTTTGCATGGATGAAACTGTGATGAAATTCAATCCACTTTTGAAGGAAGTCATTGCCAGATACCACAAAGCACATTATTGTTTCACTACAGACCATTATTTGTCTAGAATGAGTGCTCGTCATGACGTTTATGGAGGACAGAATGCACAATAATAGCTTAAAAGCTTAATAGCCTTAAAGATACATCAATGATATTTATCCATTTTAGAGTAAATATTGACTCATGCATTTAACTGATGGCAAAAGCATATTATCCATCTATTCATTTTTCAAACTTGCTCATCCTGTTCAAGGTCTGGGGCACTGCAGCCTTTCCCAGCATCCTTCAGGTAAAAGGGAGTGTATATTCTATGCAAGTTAGAAGTCTATCAGAGCAACAACACAGAATAATAAACAGTCAGACATTTGGACAATGTAAATTCCCCTGTGTTTGGTGTCCCGGAGCAAGCAGGAAACCTCACAGATGTTATGGGTTTTGAATGAAACACTCAAAACAAATGAGGGCAATGTAGCAAAGTCATCAAAATATATAGTTTGCACTACAGGGTAGAGCTGGAACAATCTTCTCTGTCAACCTGATCTCACTCCAAAGTCATCGAAATCTGGTACTTGGCCAGTGGCTTCTGGTGTCAGACACCAACAAAAAAAGCCATCCTTTCACATTGGTATGATATGCCGCCAGTTGGCATTATTGTTTAACGGCATCCGGCGGCATCAGAGGTAAATGTGGCAGGACAAGAAGTGGTCCGAGCCTGAGTAGGGCGGGCAGGAGTGGTGGTGGATGGGTCCAACAACCAATGACATTCACCCAGAAGGCCAGTGTTCGCAGTGTTGTACCGACAGTGTGTTTATTTTGAAAGAGACTGTAAGGAAATGGTATATTTCCTGTGAAAACGGAAGTGTATTTTGAAAACAGACAATGCATGTAACAAGCAGAACTTGACACAGTGTACCAAAACATCTGCAACCAATTCACCTAGGGTACCTAGCAAATTGTATCTTGACATGGAATGTGTTGTCTACATACAAGACAAAAAAGAGACGACTGTGAGGACAACCCTGCCACACTTCCAACTCGTCAAATACTAATGCTTGGTGTGGTTTGTTTGGTATGGCATGCTGTCCCTAAGCATCTAAAACTGACGCTGGAGGGGTACCTGGAGCATCAGTGTATAAAGAGTTATAGTGAGAATGTATGTGCAAAAATGTATCTGTGGGAGAAAAGACTGTCCTGAGCAAACTATGAGTCTTCTGAAAATGTGTCAGACTTTCTGACTGAAGGGGAGTCACTTCAGGCTACATGCTTAAAAGGTAGATGCTGGACTTCATCCCTGGCCTCAGCAAACAACACAGCTGGATACAGAATCCCTTTGTCAATCATCCTTAGTATGTAATTCTGCATCTCACCACAAAGGAGTATAGGGCAAACCTCTTTTGAAACTTGTTTTAACAGGAAGAAGTAATTTGAAAAAAAATCCATAATGTCACTATCATTGCTGTGTGTTATCGGTAGCTGATTAAGTTCCCCGTGTGTTTCCCAGCTCACTGCAATGGTCGCCAGGTTTGCCAGATTGCTCCAGTTGTGGACTCCTTTGTTGAACTCTGTCCTCAGCTGGGGAGCTACCTGTCTGTGGACTACCACTGCAAAGATGGTAGGTCACAGTTATTCTAAGAAATCACAAATGTTCCAAGGGGAAGTTTTACATCTAGTAGAAGCTGGTTCAATTGTTTCCCATCCGGCCCTTTACTGTATACAGTTTTTCCCAAGTGGGGGTTTCTGCAGCCAAAAGCTGAAACCTATAAAATAACCAACAAAGAGGTACACTATATGGATGTTCCCAGGAACCACCCGTGGCTTCACAGAGATCATCATAATAAGCGACAACCTCTCTCTGAAAACACAAGGTTGTTTGTAGGTCTTCCTTCTATGCAATGTCAAAATGGCTGGGCCTATTTTTCCTAAATGTGTTTTTTTAGGCCTCACTTACTCACTTACTGTGTCTACCCAAATCCAGGCTTCAAAAACTCCTTTCATGACCCATAGATGGCATGTTTCACAGACTCTGCTGTGTTTTTATACAGTCACTGCTAGGTTCTACAACAGTGTCAGTGTTAGAGCTCATACATAGAAACATAAATAAATACATTTTAGTTCTGACAATGATGGTGGTTATAAATTATTTATTAAATCTGTTTATTTCATCTTGTTTGAAAATCCGCCCTGCGATAGTCTGGCGACCTGTCCAGGGTGTACCCTGCCTCTCGCCCGATGTCAGCTGGGATAGGCTCCAGCCCCCCCACGACCCTCAAGAGGATGAAGCGGTTAGAAGATGAATGAATGAATGAATGAATGTCTGAAAAGCCGCAGTGCAGTCACCTGTACAGAGCAAATAGGAAAAAGGAAAGAGGGAATTCGTGCAAACCCATGAAGCTGTTACCTTGTTGCTGTTGTATTAAACATCCCTGTAGTAGCCCTGTCTCTCTGCTGTCTGCTGAGATGAGGATCTGTGCTTGTCTATTATATTTCATTATTATTTTAAAGAATGATTTTGGAAAAACAGGTGGGTTACACGCACTGTGCTACATTTCTGGTCATTATCTCCCCACAGGGCTCTCACTGTCAGTGGGCACTGTGGCTGCTGTTTATGATGACGTCACCATCAACGTGGAATGGCTTTTACATTTACAGCAAGGTAACCTCAGCTGCAAGCTGAGTACCGGAGATGGCCATGTTATTTATCTGCTTAGTCCACAGGGGTGAGTATAGACTGACTATGGGGGTTTAAAATACAATCAATACTACTCAGATTGTGAAAACAGGTGTATAATGTCTTCTAAAGCTCTGGTGGAGCTTTGTCAAGTTTGACAAAATAACCCTGATGATGATGATGATTTAGCTTGAGACTTAAAATGTACAACATAGTGTAGGGGTAGAGATTGAAAGACTTAGACATTTAACAGAAGGTTTATCAAAAGACAGGACTGAGTTGCAATATTGGAAACGTAGGATCAAGTGATTTTGGAGCTCCAAACTTAAACCTAAAAGTTAGAATATCTCTTGTCAAGATTTCTGAGGAAGTCCTCTAACCTCTATGGGTATGGAGCACTGTTGCAATCATTACTATACCCTTTTAACCCCACATGGATGCTTTGAGGGATAGACAAATTAACATGAACTCTTGCCATTGCAAAAGCGGCCTCAAAGCCATAGGTTATATTAAACTTCCAATTAGAAGTGTTTATTAAGCTCTCTGATGTTCTTACTGTGTAAGTCAGCCATGTCCTTCTCTTTTACATTATTGGGAAAACAATGTTCTTTACAGTTGTATCAAGTTTACACAAGTGTTTGTGCAGATTAATTACATACATGATCACAGGTATGTTAAGCTAACTGTAAAGTACTAAAGCCTAAAATATGCCCTAAATCAGCTTTAAATGTTTTTTGGCATTTGGTGATAGTTTCCATAGCTCACATACTGCTTTTGTTTTTTCATGCAGCTCTGTTGAATAATGTAACACATCCTGTAGCTGCCTTTATTAAAGGTATGCCATGCAGAAATTGTTCATTACTGTTTGTATACAGTATCACCAGAGAAAGTGAAAGCGAAAGCCAGCCCCAGATTGACGTTTCACTTCGCTATTCTTGCACGTTTTGGCGATATGTCCACAATTGTTGTACCTTCCTCTTGTACGCGTACTGCTTACAGTCTTGCACCTGGTCACAACCTTTTTATTAAGTCCTGATCTCACCTGTGTGCTGTGTCTAAGGATGTCCCAAACATGGCAAAATAAGAAGAAAATACAGGCAGAGTATAGGGTCCCTGCAGATGAATACACCACCACACCAGGGTCCTTCAGAGTCCTCTAAAGGGACAGGTGCTCAAAGTCAAAAAGGGGCATATAGAACCGGATTTTAAAACACTGTGGTGTTAGAGCTGTGTATTGGCAAAAATCTGACAATGACGGCTATTACAGTTCAATGTACTATGATATATTGTGATAGAGTAAGCATGGAGATACAGTACAGGCCAAAAGTTTGGACACACCTTCTCATTCAATGCATTTTCTTTATTTTCATGACTATTTACATTGTAGATTCTCACTGAAGGCATCAAAACTATGAATGAACACATGTGGAGTTATGTATTTAACAAAAAAAGGTGAAATAACTGAAAACATGTTTTATATTCTAGTTTCTTCAAAATAGCCACCCTTTGCTCTGATTACTGCTCTGTGTGGCATTCATCTGGTCTCTGATCTGAGCTGCTGTTAACTTGCCATTTCTGAGGCTGGTGACTCGGATGAACTTATCCTCAGAAGCAGAGGTGACTCTTGGTCTTCCTTTCCTGGGTCGGTCCTCATGTGTGCCAGTTTCGTTGTAGCGCTTGATGGTTTTTGCGACTCCACTTGGGGACACATTTAAAGTTTTTGCAATTTTCCAGACTGACTGACCTTCATTTCTTAAAGTAATGAGGGCCACTCATTTTTCTTTAGTTAGCTGATTGGTTCTTGCCATAATATGAATTTTAACAGTTGTCCAATAGGGCTGTCGGCTATGTATTAACCTGACTTCTGCACAACACAACTGATGGTCCCAACCCCATTGATAAAGCAAGAAATTCCACTAATTAACCCTGATAAGGCACACCTGTGAAGTGGAAACCATTTCAGGTGACTACCTCTTGAAGCTCATGGAGAGAATGCCAAGAGTGTGCAAAGCAGTAATCAGAGCAAAGGGTGGCTATTTTGAAGAAACTAGAATATAAAACATGTTTTCAGTTATTTCACCTTTTTTTGTTAAGTACATAACTCCACATGTGTTCATTCATAGTTTTGATGCCTTCAGTGAGAATCTACAATGTAAATAGTCATGAAAATAAAGAAAACGCATTGAATGAGAAGGTGTGTCCAAACTTTTGGCCTGTACTGTACTTTGCAATTTTTAGATAGATTTTATTTTGACATGGACATCACAATTACACCTGACAAACAAGATGCAAAATTGAGTTGGCTCCATCTCCATTTATCATCTGACCTATCACTTTCTTCCTGTCGATCTAGGAACAAGCAATAATCTAACAATTAATCAGCATCAATTAGGTGATATTGAGACAGAGTAATGGGCCTCTGAAGTCAGTAAAAAATTAGATTTTGCCTAAAATAAAATAAAAAATGTTTTTCAGGATGAATAACTGTCTGTGGCTTCATCTGAGCAGGTAAATGGCACTGTGGGGCTGTAGGCACACTATCAATGAACATTTGTTTCAAATTTGAAGAAGATCTCCACATAAGATCTCGAGTAATCCTTTAACTTTTCCCGTCGAAAAACGGCATGACATGACTTGTCACCACTCATTGCGATTTTGGACTATGTGTGTTTAGGCTGCTCTGGTGCAAAATCCATAAGAAATAAAAGAAAAACGATGTTATTTTTGAAAAGTCAAGAGCTTCCTGAATCCGGCAGTACCAAACATCACATGGTTTGATGACGTAATGCGCCTAGGAGATACGATTTAACAAAGGAGGAGGGGAGCGAGGACGTCGGTGTCCTGGCGGAGTTAGAGAGGCTAAACGTAATTAACAACTCTTGAACCTTATGCAATCATAGATCTAAAATGTAATGTAAAACACACTGCAATGTAGTGTTGTCTATGAGAAAATATTATTCTTACCTGTTGTGCTCTTTTTAACCCAGTTGGTTAGGGATCCACTACTTTTTGCTGCCTCATGCAGCTCCCTCTTTTGTTGTTGAAGGTGCCTCTCTTTGCAGGGCATCTTTGCACTAAAGGATAAAATATTATGATTAATAATCAAAAATGAATGCATGAATGAAACGTAATGAACAAACACACACATTGCATGGCACGGGTACTAAACAATGTCATTTCATGACAAGCTCTTGCTGGCTACATGTCAGGCCCAGTAATTAATAGTCCAAGACAGGAAAGTAAGAAAAACATCCACATTATACTTTTTGCCCTCATTTGACAGAGACAGCAGCAGCTGTCTGTGGTTAGCTAGTGTCCAAAGGCCCTTATGGAAACATACCAAACGTGCATGCATGATCATTTCACTTTGTCTCGCAAAATACATGAAACAAAGTACACATCCTTTGTTTCACCCACTTACCGGTTCTTCGACTTCCAACTGTTCTACTGTCATACTGTTGTACTGTCTACATTATTGTACTGTTGGACAGACAACAACTCTCTCTGCTGGGGTCATGACGTGATGTCATATGATGAACTGGCTGGCGGCATGTCATATATTGTGAATTATTAACATTTATTAATAATAAATGTTCCTGTGAGGGGCCACAGGAAGGCCTTCATCACAAAAAAAGAAGCTTGACAACAGGGCACTTGAGGGTCAAGAGACAAAACGGGCAGGTGCTCCAGCCCCTTCCGCTCCCCCCTCTGCACGTGCATGCACCACACACTGTAGTGGATCATAGGTGATGATTGAGAAGGGTACTGTTGTATGAGTCTATACATTGTTTATTTAGGATAATCCTGCATGATATACCTGTAAATTGTTTAATTAATAATGAATGCATTTCAAGTTTAGCCTCATTTTTGTGCCCCTTGTGTTTCTGCTCAGAGTTCTGTCAGCAGCCATAGGTGAAAATATTTGTTGAACTACAATTGTTGCAGATAAACTTCAGTTATCGAGAAGCGTGCAAAACCTCTTATCTTTAATTAGCCCATATCGTCAATCCATACTGCCGTGAAATTAGACCAAAAACTTATTATTCATGTCAATACATCTCCACTTTGTCTCCAATGAATTATTTTTCTCCAGGAAATAAGAGGAGCATACTGTGGTCACAGCTAACTGTCTCTATATGTGCTTTTTCTCAGATTGGAGAACAGCATGGTGCACAGATATACTTATCCAAGCACATTTGTTGTGGTTGTCGAATGCATCACCAGGGACGTGCACATTACAGCTCAGAAAATAATAACCATTCAAGAGCCCATTATAGAGTTTGGTGTAATCAGGTGCTATGCTGGGAAACTGTCTTTCCATGCAACTGACTGCAAAGCCCTTTGGGGAGAGCCATTCCAAATTCAAATTGAAGTAAAGGCAGGTGGGTGCCAGCACCATAACACCATAATATACAATGATTTGTCCTGTCCAATTTGATATCACTGCTTGGAAGCATCAGGTTTTGGTGTTTGTATTCTATTTTTCGTCTTTTAAAAGTATTTCTTATCTTTCTGCAGGTACAAATGTGACCTACAGAGTCCAGAGTGATGACATGTTGTTGTCAGGTTTATCTGTGTTGAGAGGAAATATTCCCCAGAACATCACAGTGACTCCACAAATGATGACGCAGCGTGGGCCTGGCTGCCACCAGCTGACCCTTTATGCATCTAACATGGTCACATTCCCTGAAGTGTCCGCACACCTGCAGGTAAATCAACGTTAATCAAGTAAACATGTCATCTTCTCTCGATGATGCGGCCACAAATAACATGATGCGTCATCCCTCCATGTTTTGTCCTGATTGTGATAATGACATATGAAATGTAATACTTGAAGATGACATTTTCATCATGTGATTAAGGCATTGATTGAAGTATTAAGGCCTCTCTAAATTAGAAATTAAAATTAACCTTTAATTATGGCACCATGTTGCGTTAGTGGCATATCTGGAAACAGCAGAACACAGAGGATGCAACACCCCTCTGAATTTCATCCAAATCAGCATCCTGTGACGTCATCTCTGAGTTTAAAATTTTGATTTGGCTAGTTAGTGTTACTTTTAAAACTGGAACATGGTGAGAAAAATGTATGATGGATCAAAGTTTAATCAAAGTTCTACTCTAGGCATGTATAATGCTGCATGAGTGCCATCTTAACAGACGCAACCCATAAAATTTTGTGTGGAATTGTTATCAGAAGTTTGGAAATATCATAAAATTTAACAGCAACGTCATGACTTAAACAATAGAATGACTGGCATATAATTGCTCTGCCACTTTATTCTATCTTTTGTTTCTTTTTCTTGGCTGTGCCAGGGCTTTTCTCACTGCAATGCTACTGTGGAAGGCATCTAAAGTTTGACAGCCAAGTCACAGTTTTAAAATAGGAATTCACATTTTTGTTTATCACATTCATGGTGTTTAAAAAAGTGCAGTATCTCAATAAGTATCTCAGCAATCCACATTCACAATCTACAGTCTTCTCCTTCCCTGCATTAGCTGAGGCATTGCAGGCATTTTCTTGGCCCCTTACCAGCCCCTGCCTTTCACAGAATAGTGTGAGGTCATCATAAGGAATGTTTTGTGCCCGTGCATCCTTTAGCACAGGCCAAGAATAAACAATACATAAAAACTTTGCTCTTTTGTGCTATTAGTGTTCAAAAACTCCACAGGACAACTTACAAAAAGACTACATTTTACAATAAGATCTACTTAAAGGTATAGTGCACCCAAAAATGAAAATTCAGCCATTATCTACTCACCCTCATGCAGAGGGAGGCTCTGGTAAAGTTTTAGAGTCCTCAAAACACTACTCACCCTCGGCATATGGGTGAGTAGATAATGGCTGAATTTTCATTTATGGGTGCACTATCCCTTTAAGGGATTAAGTTGCTATTAATCTGCCAACGTATACAGTACAGGCCAAAAGTTTGGACACACCTTCTCATTCAATGCGTTTTCTTTATTTTCATGACTATTTACATTGTAGATTCTCACTGAAGGCATCAAAACTATGAATGAACACATGTGGAGTTATGTACTTAACAAAAAAAGGTGAAATAACTGAAAACATGTTTTATATTCTAGTTTCTTCAAAATAGCCACCCTTTGCTCTGATTACTGCTTTGCACACTCTTGGCATTCTCTCCATGAGCTTCAAGAGGTAGTCACCTGAAATGGTTTCCACTTCACAGGTGTGCCTTATCAGGGTTAATTAGTGGAATTTCTTGCTTTATCAGTGGGGTTGGGACCATCAGTTGTGTTGTGCAGAAGTCAGGTTAATACACAGCCGACAGCCCTATTGGACAACTGTTAAAATTCATATTATGGCAAGAACCAATCAGCTAACTAAAGAAAAACGAGTGGCCATCATTACTTTAAGAAATGAAGGTCAGTCAGTCCGGAAAATTGCAAAAACTTTAAATGTGTCCCCAAGTGGAGTCGCAAAAACCATCAAGCGCTACAACGAAACTGGCACACATGAGGACCGACCCAGGAAAGGAAGACCAAGAGTCACCTCTGCTTCTGAGGATAAGTTCATCCGAGTCACCAGTCTCAGAAATCGCAAGTTAACAGCAGCTCAGATCAGAGACCAGATGAATGCCACACAGAGTTCTAGCAGCAGACCCATCTCTAGAACAACAGTTAAGAGGAGACTGCGCGAATCAGGCCTTCATGGTCAAATAGCTGCTAGGAAACCACTGCTAAGGAGAGGCAACAAGCAGAAGAGATTTGTTTGGGCCAAGAAACACAAGGAATGGACATTAGACCAGTGGAAATCTGTGCTTTGGTCTGATGAGTCCAAATTTGAGATCTTTGGTTCCAACCGCCGTGTCTTTGTGAGACGCAGAAAAGGTGAACGGATGGATTCCACATGCCTGGTTCCCACTGTGAAGCATGGAGGAGGAGGTGTGATGGTGTGGGGGTGTTTTGCTGGTGACACTGTTGGGGATTTATTCAAAATTGAAGGCACACTGAACCAGCATGGCTACCACAGCATCCTGCAGCGACATGCCATCCCATCCGGTTTGCGTTTAGTTGGACGATCATTTCTTTTTCAACAGGACAATGACCCCAAACACACCTCCAGGCTGTGTAAGGGCTATTTGACCAAGAAGGAGAGTGATGGAGTGCTGCGGCAGATGACCTGGCCTCCACAGTCACCGGACCTGAACCCAATCGAGATGGTTTGGGGTGAGCTGGACCGCAGAGTGAAGGCAAAGGGGCCAACAAGTGCTAAACACCTCTGGGAACTCCTTCAAGACTGTTGGAAAACCATTTCAGGTGAATACCTCTTGAAGCTCATGGAGAGAATGCCAAGAGTGTGCAAAGCAGTAATCAGAGCAAAGGGTGGCTATTTTGAAGAAACTAGAATATAAAACATGTTTTCAGTTATTTCACCTTTTTTTGTTAAGTACATAACTCCACATGTGTTCATTCATAGTTTTGATGCCTTCAGTGAGAATCTACAATGTAAATAGTCATGAAAATAAAGAAAACGCATTGAATGAGAAGTTGTGTCCAAACTTTTGGCCTGTACTGTATGTGGCGAGGGGGTAGGTAAATTTTAGTGGGTTGGAATGGTGTAGTGGTGGTGTCAATAACTTTTAGAATTACTTTACACTTTATTACAATTTATGCAACAAAAGGCCTTAATATAAATTCTAAAAAGCGAATGATTCAAAAGTTAAAACTCAGCATCAATGTAAGCAAAATTAAAGAAACTAGGAAACTGAGCTGAGGCCACTTGTCGAGAGGCGGACTACGTGGAGGAGTGCCAAGGGGTGCTACCACTACTCACTACAAGTGGGCACAGCAAACAACACAGCAATCCTCAAACAAAAAATGGTGCAATCTATGGTGTCCCAGTGCAACTACTCACATGCAAGAGTGAAGGAACCTCACTACGGGTGCCTAGCTTCTCACCAATCTGGCTATCCAGTCCTGAAATAAGAAAAACCTGCTGTAAACAAATAGGGGCTGCCACAGCAGGGACAGGGCATGAGGCAGGAAGAGGGAGAACAAAGGCTGACAGGTGCTAAATATTGTCTGGACCTGATTAGGAGGTTGGCTAAGGGAGGAGTCAGGCCCAGGCTGTATTCCCACCACATATTATTGATTAATAGTTTTCAGTGTGCAGATGATAGGTTAGAAGAAAACCTTAGATGATCTAGACCAATGGCTCCTTAATAACGCTAATAGGCTCATTAACTTTTGACCTTGTTGGCTTATTGGAAACATATAAGAAACAACTCATGAAGCTAATTGAAGGCATAGCTTGACCAACATGTTAACAAAGCAGCAGCCTCAGTGCTCCATTCATGTCCACTCATAATGCATTCAGGTACAGTAATGAGTTGTAGGGCACCTGCATTTTGGCAGCACTCAGAGCCCAATGCAAAATCACTATACTGTAGTTACACGCTTAAAATTGTAACTTAAAAATTAATCACAATAATTGATTAACCAATGTATTTGTCTGCTGTGAAAAGGTTCACAGATGACAAGTGATGTGAAAAGGGAAGTTGATGTGTTTTTCTTTTTCTGTAATTCTTCATGTACTGCAGATGTGTGAGTTGGAAAAAGTAGCCAGGCTTGAGGCCACTGTGTTGACAGAGAGGGATGATTGTCCAGACTATCCAGATATTACAGTTGGTGTTTCCCTTGAACAAGGAGCACCTGTGCTGCTCCTTTTCTCACTGTCTGGAGACAACAGCTCGTACACCGAGACCAGGGAAATGAACACAAGCAAGGAAATCTTTCAAATTGGACACCCTATTCAAGGTAGGGAAGATGTATCAAAAATGGGGGTCACATATGAGTCAAAATACGGCTGTAATATAATGATTTGTGAGTATTTCATACTCATGTTTCAGCTGTGTATATGTGCAGATGTTATTGTTGAATATTAAGTGAATGTTTTGCTGCAGGTTCTGTTCAAATGAAAGTCAGAGCATGGAATGTCTTCTCCTCTTTGGAAGTGGATGTGGATATGTTTGCTTTCTGTGGCAAGGATTCACTCTCAAATGGTCATGATGACCATTTTTTGAGACCGGTAAAATGTTTTCTTTGTACCCTCAACAGCAGACATATTTTATAGTAAAGGAGAAAAATACTTACCCCTTCCAGCTCTCCTAACTCTATTCATAAATCTGTGTTTTTATAGTGCATACTATATTAAATCCTTTTACTTTTTTTCAGGGAAAGAAACCAATTAGAGTTGTCAGATCTCCAATGAAAGCCATTGCAACACCTTCATATTCTGTACCTACCAAAGATATAACGATCACGCTTTCAGTAAGCGATGCAGCCAAACTAAATGACCCGAAGAAACGATACGTGTGGGCATGCCGTAAGAACTGCGCTTTTTATCTTTTTTAATTCAAAGATTAAGTATAAATGTTTCATATTTGATGATAATAAGGTTCATAAAGTAACACATTTTGATGTCATGTTAATGTGTTGATTGTCTGAGCTACAGATTAAGCCAGAGCATTACATGTAAAGGAATCTGATATACCCCATTACCTTTGCTAGTGTTACTATGCCTTTCAAGTTTTCTATTCTCACAATACGTAAACTGTGACAGATTTAAATTCTTGGTAATTTTTAAAATATGGGTCCTTGATTTCAACAAAATTAGCTTCCCATTTCTAAGCAGCCAACTGTCACTACTAGATTTTATTTATTTATTTATGTATTTATATTGACTGTAGCTTATGTTTCTGTATGAATTGGTTTAAAAAAAAAAAAAAAAAAAAAAAAGGCAGAAAGTTACCATCCTCACCAGCTGAATATCCATGTGGAAGAAATGGAGAAAAACAGCTTTGTTTATGCATTTTCATATTATTTCTAAATTTAGTATTATACTATTTATTGGTAGTATTTTGTATCATATTGGTTTGTCCTACCAGTAAGTAGGTTATGATGAGGATAAATGCAGCAATATAATATCATATATATGTTATCTCGTTCCAACACAACTGCACAAACGTTCCAAGAGAAGGGGTATAACCCATGTGTTGACAAATGTCATGCTGTCCAGACTTTGATAACATTCAAGACCAGCCTCCACAGTGGGAAAATAGTATAGTGGCTGTGCTTGTCATGAATTAGGATTTCTTTTTTTTTAACACAACCTTTACCCCCCACAAACTAATGTACATAGTTAATGATGTGCTCTGTGGCTACGGAAGAAACCCTCTGCTACTACTTTTTAGGTAATCAAGCTAGCTAGCCTGGCATACTAAAGATTGCATCTTACGTTCGAACAGATAAAGACTCTTTAATTAATCCTGAGCATCTTTACTTTTGTGTTTTGGAAAGGTGATAAAAAAAGGATAATGCTGCAAACTCTGGGGCTGAAAAATGACCCCAAAAAGTGCCAAAAACTGCAGTTCTGTGAACAGCCACTTGGGGCTGGCTCCAGATGCTCAGATTTACAGCAAATCAAAACATGTTTACAGTCCAGCACATAAAAACTGTTTTGGCCTCTGTGGCTGATTTCAACATTCATGACAATTGTACAGGGGGGAATTTTTGTATAACTCACCTGTTTACATTTTAGTAAGGGGAGCATGAAAAGGTCTATGATTAACCCATAAATAGGATCAAAAACAACAACTGAATTGCTGAGCTATGTCGCTGGCAATACAAGTTATATGTACTAGTCCATACCCATTGGTAGCTTTGTCACCTTCTACCTATGCCAATCCTCAATGCCTATGTGCAGTTTCGCATAGATTGACCACGTCAGTGAGTAGAAAAACGTGGGACAGACAGAATGACTGACTGACAGAATGACACACTGACAGTTTCCGTGATTATGTACAGCATACCATACCATGACTTAGTCATGCCAAAAATTAGGAAAAAACAAACATTCGGTGGCGGTTAGGCCTAGATAAGAAATTAGCTCTCTAGCGCCCCCATTTTGTTTGATCAGGTCAATAATGGAGGGGTCCCCTCAGATTATGTGTGTTCATATGCCTACAAAGTTGCGTGGTGATTGGTGAAACCCTTGAGATGTTATACACCTTTATGTGATGAGCCATGCCCTCTGCAATATTCATTGCCTTATAGAAGCTCAGTTTTAGTAAGTTTTCCAACTTTTGCCAAGAGGGAACTTTAGATATTGGTCCCTAGATTATGTTCACTGAGTTTCATGCAGATCGCTCAAACTTCCTAGGAAGAGATCAATTTTAAGTATTTTTCAAAAAATTCAAAATGGCGGAAAATCTATATAACCGAAAGTTATGGTCTTCTTTAGGCAAATTTGTTCCTCGTGAGGAGAGGCATCTCTACGACATACGGGGCATGAGATATGCCCATTCAAAGTAATATTGCTTCATTCACATCCTCCCATGACCCTCTACCACTGTGCCAAATTTCACATGGATTGACCAAGTCAGTGAGGAAAAAAAATGGGACACAGACAGAGACACAAACAGACACACCCACACACACACAGTTTTCGTCATTAAGATTCACATGATAAATAAATGTATTTTTATTATTAAAACAAATTTCAATATGCCACATTTTAATGTGCCATCTACAGGTATTGTGAATGGTACAGTCCATCTGACAGAGGGTGTCAGGGGCACAGGGCACAAAACTCACAATTGCTGCTAATATAAACTTGTGAGGCAAACTGCAGCCTGACTAGTTAAGTCAGAATACTTCACCAAAAATCAGGGCTCCTACTTTCAATTCAGTTTCAAAGCTGCAGTGAAGACACAGGTATCATTTTAAACTGGAGGACCCATAGGTACCAACCATGTTGTGCTTTCTTATCGGAAAGAGGGCGAAATAACGCTTTAAAGTTGGGAAAAAGGAACACTGCCATTTTTCAAAATAGTGTATCTAAATATTTCTGCATACTGGGGTCCCTGAACAGTCTTGGAATTACGTACATTGGGTATGACTGGAAAACTCAGAGTTGACAGGCATATACTCCTTATATTGTTTTAGTTCTGCACACAATTTGACCAATATTTGATTAAAGTAGCCCTCAAGATTGTATTAATGAATCAAGAAAAAACAATTATTTGTTCACTCAGGATTAGACCTCATGATTTAATATCCTGCAGTAATTGTTTAATCAATGATTGATTCTACCTTTCTCTAATCATTTACTGGAGGGGATTATTTTGGCCTAGGACTCACATGTGAATACCTCTCCTTTTCACAGTAAGAAAATATGCTCCTAACACAATGTAGATACAAAATACATATAGAAATATGATTAATTGGATTATGTTTGAAGGCATAATAACATTTTGCATAGTGATATGTATAGTAATCCCCCTGCCACCCCCCCTGGGTGTGGATGGGGGGCCTACTTTTGAAAATGTTGTCCCCTGCCCATATTTCCTAATGGATGGCTTCAGTAAATATACAGTATATACATGAAAAATTGTTCTTAAATGTTTTGTATTGGCATTTCAATTGTTCCTACAGTAGAATAATGACTTTCCTTACTGATTCACAGAGAATCCCTGTCGATGCCAGGGAAATTTTGAGGGACTGACTTATGACATTACAGAACGTTGCCTACCAGATCCTCTTCAATATTTTAAGTACCATTTTAATGTGATAAATAAAGACAATAATAAAGTGGAAAAAACGGAATCCATATGCATCACCCTCAACCCTCAGAAGAACGTGCCAACTTGGCTAAGGTACTTGAAATTGATCTGCTCTGATCACTTGACCTGACATTCCCATCTGTGTTCTCAACACCTTATCTGGCAGCATTTCAGCATTGTGTATCTGTCATTTTCTAACAACTGAAATCAGGTAAACAGGTAAACGTAAATGAATATTTACAGTATGTCACTAGCCTGAGTGTCAGACTGAAGCTTCCAGAACCTTTAGCCTGACATGGCTTCCATTGAAGGCGATTTACAAGGGGGAGGGAATTTGATTTTTCCCTAACCAATCAGTAGAGATCAACGACTCACCCAGAATCTGACGTCATTAGTATCCATGCCTCGGGGGTGCCGAAAACAAGCGAGCATTGCCCGTTTAAAATGTCTCCATCGTAGTGCACGCCCAGCTGCATCGCCGTTAAATCCAGTTTAGCAGCTTCCTTAATTTGGTCCTCCATTAACGCGAGTAGTGGCAAAATACCTCGAGAGCATCGTTAATGTGGTCTGTAGGATCTGTAGCGGTTGCCATTGTTGCTATCCTCACCAGTTACCCACCGGCGTACAGCTTGACATCAGCGTGGCGCTGATTGGCTAATCGCTAGACCCCCGGCGTTCATTGGTCCGTCCATCGTTTGGACGAGATAAATCGCAAATTCATTGAAGTATGCCAGACCAGTAATGCAAGCCTACTCAGTTGAGTGGGCGGGGTCTATGGTCTGGAACCAGGCTAGTATGTCAACACTGACTTCAGAAAATTATTGGAACAAATGAAACTGCTTTGGAAAGGAGTTGACATATCTTACTAATTTTAGAGCAAAACTGTCCTGTAAAGATAGACCTTTCTCATGGCAGACATTTTGACCAGTCATAGAAAGACACAGGTGGAACTAATTTTGTTAACAATGGCTCAGTTTTTCAGTAAGCCATGTCAGTGAGCCAGCAAGCACAACACCAAGATCTTAGAACAAGCTCACCTAAATGGAATGCTGTTTTTTGTGTCATCAGATTAAGCAGATAACTAAAATCTAATTGTTGGTCAGTGTTGGGAAGGTTACCTGTAAAACGTATTCCACTACAATAAGTGTATTCAGAATACCGCCAATGAACTGCAACAAAATACAGATACTCATGTTTTGTATTTTAAATATGGAACGCCATTACTTGTATTTCGTAACTCCGAACCCTGGAACCCTGAGTACAGTATACACCTACAGTAAATTGTTTCACCGCAGTACTTTTTTTTTTTTTTAGATGTAGACATTCTAGTTGTGTGTTAACCAAATGATCTATGTATTTGTTATACCATAGTCTCACTTGCACTGAAGGCTGTAACCCAATCAAGAAGAACAATGATGCAAAAATTAAAATGGATTGTAAAGGACAACAGTGTCCACAGATTATGTGGAACATTGAGGACCTACGTGACGACAAAAACTGGCCAGTAAGTCTGATAAATTAATTCTGGGACTCAAAGATCACATAGTGTTTAATGTTGTAAAAACAATTTGTCAGAAACTTAATTAAGTTGCATTTTATTTTATTTTATTAACAGGGAGATATAGAAAAAGACTGCTATAAAATGGAAAAGAAAAGGCCACTTGTACTGAAAATGCATGGTGGGACTGAATACACTGTGTCAAATTGGATTCTTCAGGCAGCCAAATCTAAAGGTCTGGATGTCACTGTGGTGATAACATCAGGTATGTACACATTATTCATTAGAATAATGTTAAAGCTGTGCTGGTAATTATCCTGCCTTGATCTGTGATCATTTTTTGGTTCAGACCAATTATTAATTTATGTCAGATGTAATCCAGGGTTAATGACGTAAACAGTTTTCTCATGTGTAGCATATTTCATGCAGGGAAATCAACACCATGTGAGAAACACCAATGCTATATCAATTTAAAGGAATGATTTTAATGTTGGCCTGTCACTATTTTTGACTATTTAATCAAGATTGATAAACCTGCTTTTGCAAATCAGCACTTTCATTTCTTGGAAATAATATTGTTCTTTTTCATTAACACAAAAGCGGATGTTGTACCACTTTACCACAAATACATCATAAAGACATCATCATCTACCGAGAAGGAAGAAGACAGTAAGGAGGAAGACAGTAAGGAAGAGGACAGTCCCGAAGAAACCACCACTGGTCCTGCCTCTACATCACCTGGCACTATTACTGACATCACTGCCACACCTACCACCACAGACACTGGTGATACATCTCCACCAGTCACCACCAACAATTTTGACAGCCTTAAGTGTAGCATATCACCGCAGAGGGGAACAATCCTTGATGCTTTCGATATAACTTGCAATACTGAAGTTCCTTGTTCTGACTGTCAGTATTGTTTTAAGACTGATGAAGGTAAGTGATCCAGGTCAGAAAAGATTCTATGATAACTGAACTGATTTATCTTATATTTTTTTAAAAAACACAGCTATCTCAAAATATATCCTAGATTACTTTTATAGAAATCTGTCAAACTGATTTATTTTCTTTTTTGAAAATTGTCAGGTAAGCATCTGCGCTGCAGCAACAACAATGAAGTGAAGGCTGTCTTCCTTCCTCTCGGAGACAGCAGCTCCAACTTCAAGCTGAATATCAAAGCAACTGCAAACAATGGCAGCTTTGTAGCTAGCACCACTGTCACTGCAGAGGTTTGTAAAAAAGAAAAACAACCCCACAATGATAGAAGAAATGGGGTTACTAACAAAACACATCCTATAGAAATGCTGTAAGCTTTCTTTATCTTGCAGTAAGAATATGTCTTTCTCCTCAGGTGCTGGATTACACAGCGGTATCTAGCTCCTCAGTAGATGATCTTAAGACTTCAGTGGAGAATGCTTTGGTTCAGCTAAAGGAGCACGGTGTACTGTCAGGAGAAACTGTGGGACAAATCATCAGTTCTGTGGCCAACAAACTGAATGCCCAATCTGATGAATCGAAACAAGCTGACAGGCAAAAGGTAAATGACCTCTCAGAGACATTGTCTTGGATTGCAAAAATCTGGCATAAGTGCATCTTAGTAGGTTGCATAGATCCATCTGAGAAAATTCAAGTTCCCTGATTTGCATTTGGGTGCTGGAAACAAGGTCCATGGTCCAAACTATCAAATGCTCTTGGAGGACATTTCTCAATCAAGAAGTTTGTGATAAGAGTGTACTGTAAAAACAAAACCACCATAATGCCAAAATACAGTTGGGTGTCATCACAAGCACAACAGACCAAACCTAGCTGTGATCCTGGGTATCGTCATAGGTTCGACAGACTTATACCCTCCAACACACAGAGATCGGGAATGCCTTATGTCCACAAAGAAATACAGGCAACAGAGGGAGGAGGGCTCAAACACAGACAATGAAGCAGGCGGAGAAGTTCCTGGATTTAGTGATTAAATGATGGGACATGTACTTACTGGCAAGGGTAGAAAAGTCCAAAGAGAAGTAACAGAGTCCAAAGGTGCAGGTAGGCAGAAATTCTATCTCACACAGGCTCTGCCCTCTACTGGACTCTACGGGTAATACTGTCCTTCAATCACAAGCATGCAATTGCCCACTGAAATTTACATAAATGTAGTAGGTCTATCGGGATGTGCCGACCTGAATACGTGCAGCCTGTGCTAGTAGAACAAGGGTTACAATAGTGTAGCCTTCGATTAAGGTTAGGTTCAGGTACGGGTTACAGGGTTCAAGATTCAGGTACTGTACAGGGGGCTCAAAGGCAAGGCACAATGCAACACTGAGTACGTTTACATGATAATTAGTATTTTGAGGAGCCCTGACCTGGTGTAGATCTCATTTGGGATATGATATTTGATGGTCATTAAACACCTGATTGTGTGCATACCTCGTACTGTATCCTGGTTTCTAATAATCAATGTACAGTTGTGTCTTGGTTTCTCACCATCTTAGCCACTATGTTTTGTACCAATAAACAATGTTCAGAAACCTGGCTAAGGTGCTTACATGCTACAGTATCCCGAGGGCTTTACGACAAAGGAAGTCAAACAGAGTCAGGCTTTTTTTGCCTTAGCTGGCTCAACAAACTGTAAAACCTCAGTCTGAAATAACGTCTACCACAAAAGTCGTTATCAACCTGCTCTGTTAACCCAGACTCTCTACCTCCTGTTCTGAGTGCATTGCCATAAAACAAGTCAAAACATGCGTGTTTGACTCTCAAAACTGAAACAATAAAAAGCGATACTGTTGCTTCAATTAAGGCAGGAGAGAAATGCCGGCAGAAAACTGTGAATTCAGAAGTTATTATTATTATTATTAGCATCATTATAACATGACGACTGCACATTCTACAGCTCATAAACTTTAAATATGATGCGGCAGATTTAAACATCATGTTCAAGAACTTAATTGACGTATGCTGACATTATCCTGTAATGAAGGGTACATGGAAATCAATTAAGTTTTTGGGCAAATCAAAGTGAAATGATTTTTATAGACTGAATATTTTGTGTGATGAATACCAATAGACTGATCAATTTTCTAATCACTATTCTAGTATTACCTGTAATATAGCAGCAGCATAAAACAGACTTCAGTACATCAAGATCAAGGCTTCAAACACAATTCAAGGTGGTAACGTTATGATATGGTTTGAGGAAATTATACTGCATTTCATATGCAAGTAAACACATAATGATTCATTATTTAAAGAATTATTAATGTATAATGCTATCTGCAATTTTTTTGGAAGACTTCTTTTCATGCAAGCATAGGTAAATGAAGAAGAGAACACTAAAAACACACTTGGTAGTTCAGTAAAAGCACAAACAACCTTGTCAATAAAAAGACGCATTTTTGCTCAAATTTTCTGCATCACTTGTATACAGTAGGTTCACATGGCAAAAAAAAGCTACATGATACATAGAGTCAGGGCTACTGTAACTTCATGGTTTCATTTGGTGGCATTTCTGTAACTGTAACGTTACATACATGTGGATAGAGTGCATTTATAAAATTCCCTCACCTGAGAATCTGTGTCACTCACTCACATCTGTTAAGGAGGGATGCTACTGAAAGTAGCTGTGAAAGGCACTCTTTTGCCAATTTCAAACTCGACTAGGATATTTCTGCGGCATAATTTACAATGGCGATCTAGCTAGGTTGAAAGAGAGCTATCTTCATAGAATGAAAAACTCTGCTCTAGACACAGTTGACTATGTGGCCTAAACAAGGAAAGACAGTCCAGGGCAACAGGGATCATGGCCGTGTAGAGACTGTAAATGATAGCCATTTTATGCTCATAAACGGCTGTCATGGGGCTGCCTGTAACAATTAAAGTCAATTTTCACATGAAAACCCATTTGGAAACCCATTTCCAAATAAAAACTGCCTGACTAATCTCACTTTGAATTACACCTATCTGGTTTTTATCAGATTACCGCATAATATAGCCAGGTTTCTCAAAACCATGACAATAAGGGCTTATCTAGGTTTCTGAAATCAGGGTATGATGCTCACATAAACAACCAGGATATTTCAAAAATACTGACAACTGACTGGGGTAAAGGAGCTGATAAAAGTACTGACAGTGCTTATGAGGGGAAGTGGAAACAATGGATGGAACTGAGCTGAGCAATGCAAACCCCATGACAAGCAGTGCAACCACTTATGCTGTTGAGTATTAATAAAGTAATGTATTACTTTTCAATGGGTAATGGATTAGCCTACAATTTCAATTAACTTGCCCAACAGTGATTGTAAAGGCATGTATGATAGGTTACTGTGTCTGCCCCCCTTGAGGTGTGTGGCTGACACCCCTCTTCAAGACTCAAATAAGTAGAATTCCATGAACCTAAGTACAACCTACAGAGACAGCCTGTCTTTACATGGAAGACTTTTTTTAATCTTCATTTGGTTAAAGATATTGTACAACTAAATACTACACTAATAACAAAATGTCATGGTTTTATCTGTTGAAGCTTCGTGAGAAGATGCTGGACATAATGAATAACATAGTAAAAGCAGCTCCCATCAACACTCCAGATGAAGTTCAAGCAACCACCAGAGGACTTACTGCTGTTGTCCAGAAAGGCACTGAACTCAGCACCTCTGCTCAGGTACTGTCCAGTGAATCACACTTTGTGGGAAGGAGGAAAAATCTGTCAAGTGCCGTTTTAACCATGGCTTATTGCTTTTTGTCAATGTATAGCCATTGGAAGGACAAGGTTAACTCAGTCTTGTAAGTTGTATGTGTATATGAGGCAGGATATTACTGTAAGAGGTGAGATATCAGGAGAGTGTTATCATGTCCTTGATTATACAAAATGTTACTTCTAACATAAAATCTTACAAAAGTGTCTGTAATTTTGAGCCCTGATTCCCACACTACAGGAAGAGGCTTCGTTATTGTTTGCAGCCCTCAGCTCATCCCTCCTCCACATGAACATTACCAATAGCGAAGAAAATATCAATGAAATACACACTGCAGCCAGCACCATTGTGGAAGGAATAAGCAATATCCTGCACTATTCTTCGAGTGTAAGTTGTTTAACCTTATGTCCAGTGCTGATGGTGTTTTTTCTCTAACCCTTTATAACAGAACAACTCTCTCTTGACATGAATGCTTTGTGTTATCTTTTGCAGAGGAATGTCTCTGATGCCCTTCTCCTTGCCCTGAGCAATACACAGAGTGCACTGTTAGCATTTAAAGATGTGCACCAGAGGCCAACTATCATCCAACAAGCTCATATTGGTGTGTTTGTTCATAGGTAAGTCCTTTAGCACGGTTGTCATATACAGTGGATAGACTTCTTTCAATAGTACAATTTTTTTGTAAGTACTATTAATTGCTTTGTGGTGGAGAGTTAGATGAGAAGGTAGCACTCTCATGTCTCTGTGGTAAATATAAGTCTATAGCCAGCAGCAGGTTACTGTAGCTTAGCATAATGACTGACAACAAGGGGACACAGCTAACATTGTTCTATCTGAAGGTAGCCAAAGCTCCCACCCAGCTCCTCTAACACACTGCAACTAGATAAGCTGTTACTAAGTGAGCTGTGTGGGTGCTCTTTCTCTTTGGAGAGAGCCAGGCTACCAGTTCTCCCCAGTTTCAAGTCTTAATGCTCAAATAAGCTAACCATTTGTAACATCTGTAGCTGTAGGCTACATTTACTGGACAGATATGAAGATGGCTAAGATGGGGATTATACGAGTATTTCCCTGTGCTGGGAGATTTCTAAATGATGTAAGAAATATGGGTTGCTTTGGGTTCAAATGTCGGCTATCAGTTTGTTACTGCCTTTACCAAAAAAATGTAGAGTGCGACAAAGTGCCTATATGAATGACGTGCACTTAAAATGTAGAGTAATACCTCTGGCCTGCACATCTTTTTAAATCATTTGGCTCTGTGCTGAAAACATGTAGGGGTAAGATCCCCAAAGATTGAACAGTAGTCCTAAGAACACAAGCAATCTAAAACTGAAAACAAAAAACACAACTGACTATTAACTAACCAACCAACCATTCAGCTAACTAACTAACTAACTAACTTATATGAGTCTCTTTACTTTTTGTCCCTCAGAGTGACACCTGGAAGTTTGCACACAGAGTCTATAAATATTCCCAACAGTTCCAGCCCATCATTTTCTCTCCCAAAACTACCCCCTGATGTGTTACCTTCAGATGAACCAGTGGATATAAGGGTGAGTCAGAAATGCTGATGTGTTTACCCGTATTCATGTCGATTGTTGATTTTCAGAGTCAGCACTTCAAAATGATGCATCAATTTTCTCTGGTATATTAATGCATTAATTTGTCATGTGCTTGTGGTTCATTGGTTAGTGCATTTACTTTGCTACAGATATTTTTTTATTAACTCTCAACATTACTGTTGTCTTTGTCCTCAGGACACCTTCCCTACAAATACAGAGGATGGTGTGCATGTTATATGCTATGTTTTTCTCAATTTTCTGAAGCGTCTGACCTGCTAACGGGGCTTAAACCTACTTTGCACTCTAAACATATTTACAGATGCTGAGCGTAGACAAAAACCCATTTTCCTGGAATGAAAGAGGAAACATCAGTGGCCAAATAGGTGCTCTATCCCTCACAACAACTGATGGCTCCGATATCCCTGTGGAGAACTTGAGTGAGGATGTCGAGGTCAGTGCAGCAAGTGGGGATTGTTTTACGCTGTGCTCTCCTGTTGAGAGCATGTTGACTGTGGGGACAGGTCTATACCTCCTTTTAACAAAAACAGACTTCAGATTGAACAATCAACTCAAGTGGCTTGTATGGAGTACTCTATGAAATGAAAAGGTCAGACAATGTACAGCGTACAGTACATAAGTAAGTATTTCATTAGCAGTAGCATGAACGGAGCACTTAACCTGGGGTTAGAGATGCTTGTGGCTGCAAAGACCACTGGGATAAGCTGAAGCAGATTCATAAGAGAACAGTCAATATATCAGTTAGGCTAGGTTAGGACTGCCTACTTCATTAAAAACAGACTCATTGCCCCCCCATCCACGAGGAGAGCACTCAGGTTAAAGAGGATTAGAGGAGTTGGCAGTGCATAACACGCCTGCCTTTAATGCATGAACAGAGATTCTTACTCATCCCACTTTGTATCCAGCGACCCCAGGTGTGCTGCATGCTGTCAGCTTTGAAATGCCTCAGTGACTTTTAAGGCCTCAACCTTCATTCACAAGATTAGTGTCTCAGCTGTTTACTGTTTGGGAGTCATGAGTCATTAAATTCACATGAGCAAGACCATTTGAGAACACTTCAAAGTGTGAACAGTAGAAGACAAACAGAAAGTCTATTTGTTTGTTCATGTTAGCAGTGAGGCTATGTTGTAATACTTTTACTATTAACACACATTCAAATACAAAATTTTAACTTTAAATGTTGTTTATATCATATATAATAAACTACACTACACTGTTTTCCCTTCTCCAGCTTTCAATAGAACACCAAACACAATGAAAAGACTGTAAATACCAAACCCATACAGCCATTTATATCTTATACACTATTCTAACTAATGGGACAGATGAGAAAATAGAACAATATTGTAAATGATGACCATGGAGAGCACACTCTGTTAATTGCACCGCCTGCTTGTTAAAATGTTTTATTAGATTACAATCTGCAGATGGTACAGAGAATCATTTTATATTTGTATACAGAGTTTGTTATTTGGATGTATTTCTAGCACTTTGCCTGGTCCGCAGATTCTGTTGCCAAGACCTGTTGGAGAGCAGGTGAACACCTCGGTTTTGGACCTGGGAAACTACAGCACAACCACCATAGACATTCCTGTAGCTGACAATACATTGGTGTTAAAGGTGCAGTAAGATGTTCTTACCTCCACTTCTGAGACGTGTAATCAGCACCTTAGAAAACTAATTTCACATCAGTTTTGGTTTACTTTGACACATTTATTACATTGGCTGTATTACTAGCAAAACACTTCCCATTCTTATTTCCAGGGTGTCAAATGCCAATACTTTGTCATGCCCTCAGTGTCTGACATTGATGCCAAAGGCACCCTTTAGCATGTGGGCTAACTCCAATTTAAACCCATTTGCTGCAGTATTTGAGGCTCAGAGCAACTGACTTAGTATAAAGAGCAAGAAATACTGCTTAGGGCGGGAGGAAAGGGAGGTGCGTGGGTCAAACAAAACCAGACTTTCATCCAGGAAGCTGTTTGTGTCTTGTGTGAAACCACAAGTCAATACTGTTTTGACATAATATTATGCAACTTACGTATAATTGTCTTGCACTTGCATCACTGACAAAAATAGGCACTCACATGACGTATTACCATCATGTTACATATAACCTAGTCTCTATACAGACTCTACATTGCCCTTGCAAATGAAGAGGCCATTAACCGTCAGATGACGGGGAAGGCGAAGAACGGGCCAACTTAAGAGAGACTTGCCGAAGGACTGACTAGCTGCGGCTTCCCTCCCACGTCACTGTTTACGTCACACACTGAGCTACACGTTTTGTTACTTTCTTACGCCCCCCATTGCCCCGAAAAAGGCACATTCTGTATAAACAAAATTAGGTAGGCGGCATTTTGCCACACTCCCTGATTTTGTTTTTATACTGCCAATGCTGAAAAAAGACTGATTGGGCTTTCCTGCAAATGTGCACTATTCCTATCTACAAAGGGCTATAGATATGCTAAAGGATGCAGTGTGTATTGCTATAAAATGACAAGGGGTCTGACAAAGCATTGGTATTTAATGCCCTGGATTGAGAAATGGTTGCATGGCCACCACAATTGCCAACATCATAAATTCTTCTACTATTACTGATTTGATTGTTTGTTAATTGTGCCATTTTTTTTGGTATCGTGAGTCTAAAAATTGAGGAAAATCTGAAAATGCTGGGAAAAAAATCTGGAATATAATTGCTATTCTTCTGTCTTTAAATTAAGAACTTTCTGGACGCATCAAGTTATGCACTCATCATTTTGTTGCAACTCTGTCAATATATGTTTTAAAGATGGTGCCTTCAAATGATCCTTTACCCTTCAAACTGCTCCTGGGTTATATGGCCTACCCTACTGAAACCAATTATGTTGCAATGACAGAGATGCCTCATCAGGGAGCAACACCAGGTAACAAATCCCTTTGCTTCATGGTGGAGATGGCATGTTTTTACTCTAATGCCTTTTAAATTTGATTTGATACTTATCTGAGTACTTGTGTGTATGTCTTGTACAGAGGAGAGATACACTTGGCTGCTAGACCCTAAAGATTTAAAGGGAAACACTGGAATGCACTATCTTGTAGTGAGGCCCATTGTAGGCCCAGGTATAAAATCCATCAATGCCAGTTTAACAATTACCTCGATCACTACAGCATGCAAATTTTGGAATGAGTCAAAATTGGATTGGAGCAGTTATGGATGCAGGGTAAGTGCAGTAATTCAATCTGTCTGTCAAGTGTAACATGTCTCTGAAACTTTAATGACAATAAATGTTTTTACTGTCTTCCAAGGTCGGTGTAGAAACCACACATTTAGTCACAGTGTGCCTCTGCAACCACCTCACCTTCTTCGGAAGCTCTTTCTTCGTCACTCCCAACCTTGTGGATCCATCACGCACTGCTGAGCTGTTTGCGACTTTTGCTGAGAATCCTGTGGTTGTCTGCTTTGTGGGGTCTCTCTTTGTGGCCTATCTCTTGGTGGTTGTGTGGGCACGAAGAAAAGACATTCAAGACACGGCCAAGGTACAGTATATCTTCAGTACCAGAGTATAATAAAAAAAAATAATAAAGCAACATAAAATGTAACCCCACATACAAAAAGCATCTTAAAAGAAACATGCTTTATGTTTTTGGCTGGTCGGCAGGTCAAGGTGACTGTGCTGGAGGACAATGATCCCATGGACGAGTATCGCTACCTGTTGAGTGTCAGCACTGGGCACCGGGGAGGAGCCTCCACTTCCTCTCAGGTAAATATGATATTAGTGCATAGCAAATATTTAAAGTTAGATTTGGCAGGAGCCTGCAATGAATTTGCACCACAACAAGGATTCTGCTGATATCCTTTTAAGAAGCATTACATGGACATTACATTTTAAGTAAAACAACAATACCTCGTAAGTAGGAGGTTAGGGTTAGGGATGAGTTAGTACACCTTTATCTGTATCTGTTTCTATTCAATCAACTAAATTGTCTGTATCGGGACTCGGTTCGATTGGGCGGGGAATGCCCAAAAATGTCACACCTTCATTTGGTTCAGTTCACTTTTACACTGCACTTTTTAAAGCCTGTACAACGTCACACAGTTACAACAGCTGCTCATCTGGGGGGTGGTACTGCCCGAAACAACCACTGACGAGGAAAAAAAAAAAAAGCATGAGGAAGAAAAAAAGTTTGGCTCATCGATTGGCCAGGACTGAAAACAGAAATCCAATGTGGGTAGCCACAAGCAACTGCGATATATAGTCCTCTGACCATATCTTAATAAGTGCCTGCACCTCCTCACTACTCCACGTCTGCCCACAAGACATTTTCAAACTTTTTCTCCCAGCCTGCACTGTTGGCTTTGTTTTTTTCCACCCCAAAATGCACTGTGCTCTACGTCACTTCCTCTCTTTGGTTCACTGGATAGTCCATTTGCATTTCCCACTGTAAGCGAACCACACCAGGGTCCACTTGCAAGTGAACCGAGACCCCCAGTTTTCAAGCGGACCAGGGTTTGCTTGTTTGGTCCGCACCAGACTTTGAATGAGCATTCACACCACTCCAGATGAACCAAACTATTCATGGAAGTGGACCAGGGTTCATTTAAAGTGGACCAAATAGCACCAGTGTGAATGCGTCCTTATTTAAAGGTAGGGTCTGGAGGATTTTCCAGTTGCTGTTTGTAAACACACACACAAATTTGGCCCCTCCTATCAGGCTCAACTCTCCCGGGTGTACGAAGCCCGGATGTACGGAAGAAGGCTTCACAGAAGAGGTTCAGGCAAGGCTCGCGCTGGTGCACGCTCGGACATGCTCGGACACGCTCGGGCATGGCACTTGCGCTCTCTCATTGGCTGGGGAAATCTCCGCCCCGAAGTACAATTAGAGTTAAAGGGCAGGAGCTCTGCAAACAGAGTCACCACCACACATGAGTAGAAGCCCATAGGTGATGATTAAGCAGGATTTCATTTGTATATGTTTATATTTTGTTTTGTTTGAAAATTCTCCAGATCCTACCTTTATTTAAGCCTGGGGGCACGATCAGTCTGAAAACGGAGTGCACCATTTTGCTACAGTTTATCTCAATTGCTCCAGTAGATCTTTACTTGTTATATGCACAATTTTTGTTTTCATTTCACACTTGCTTTAGCAATGCAAATGTTTCCCACATTAATAAAGCCCCTTTAAATCAGAAGTTAAGAAAATTCTCAACAGAACAATTGCCAGATTGAGCTTCAGATCATTTTTGATCACAAGAATAAGAGATTGAAAACAGCTACCCTCATGAGGATTTTCCTTCATCGCGTACAGATATTGGCACTATTATTGCAGATGAAACATGTACTTATATAAAGTACAGTATCTACACAGGATACTTGTTTCATCTGAGTATTTTGCTCAGCCCTAGCTATGGTGGTGGAGGGAGCTTTGTGTTATTAGCTACAAAGCTGTGAATGAACCAGTGATTGTGAAGCATAAACCAAACAGCTAATGGCAAAACAAGTGCAGGGTCAGATCTCTGCCTGAATAGTTTTAAATGGAGGACAGACGGCTACTCATCAAGTGATTTCATTGCTCTTAGTTCCACCTTTTAACCACAAGCCGGCTACTTCTGCTTCGACTATCAATTTGTGTTTGGTTTATGTCTGTAGTGGCACAGGCAATGGAGACCACCAGCTTGTTCTTATGCTATGTGGCCAGTGTAAATACATTTTTACAGCATCAATTAATAATGGATACATTTAGATTTTGTTTTCAACTCAGTTGGTTATTTTTACAGGGGGGAGCTTTTATCTGTGAACCTTTTAGAAGTGTTTTTACCAGCAAATCATTCAAGCTTTCTTGTTCCTTATTCAGTCTTCCGATAATCAATATTTGTTTAAGTCTAAACCAAAATTTAAAAGACTTACTTTGGTGAGTGTGTATTTGACTTTTCCTGAGAGAATATGTTAAATGTCATTGAATCAATTCTAAGAAAAAGTTCTCAAACAATGTGTTACAGTGGATTGTTTTGACATTGTCATAATTACACTGATCGGCCAAATGAAAGGCAGATATAATATTCATTTTTTGTATACATCACACAGTCTCTTGACCTTTGCAGAGTTTCATACGACTTTTAATTAAATTGCACTAAATAGCCAAAAGTGAGTGCCCCCTTTTTATGTGGATGTCCAGTCAGTGTTAATAAATGTAGTAGATTGAAGCAATAAATTCCTCAGTGCATGCTATATTGACAAGGAAAGCTGAGTTTGCAGCTGCAAGGTCTGTTGTTCTTCCTGCTGCTGCTGCTCCAACTAGCTACGTTTCCAACAGTGGTGTCTCAAAATATGAGTGCAGAGGCTGTTATGGACGATGTTTGCACTGCTGGCACGGCTCCATGAGCAGGGAAACTGGGCTTTCTTGGTCAGTATAGCATGCACTGAGGGATTTATTGCTTCAGTGGACTACATTTACCATCAGCACTAATTGGACATAGGCATAAAAGGTGGGGAATGTTCCCTTTAAGGTTTGTTGTTGTTTATTGGTCAAAGTGGAGGTTGTATACTTGTAAGTTTTTTGTTTTGGACTTTTCAGTTTTAAAATACAGACAACTGAACTATCTTAGGTGACAATCACTCTGCTGGGTGCAGAGGGAAACAGTGAACCACATCATCTGACAGATCCAAAGAAACGTGTGTTTGAGAGAGGAGCAGTGGATGTGTTCCTGCTAGCTACACCCTTCTCCCTGGGAGATCTGCAGGGCATTAGACTGTGGCACAACAACTCAGGGAGCCATCCTTCCTGGTAGGTAAATGTGTCAGAGCCATTTAGAAAAGCATCTTAAAAGTGTACTTTTCAATCCCATTAGAAGCTATTGCAATATAACATAAGCCATAGCATTTCCTCTGATGTAGTTGATATGACTTAGAACATAATGTGAGTACAATATGTTTTGGCTCACAGTTATCCATAATTACTGTTTCTTTCTTTTCTCCTTTCTTCTTTTTTTTGGTAAGAGAACACAGTCATCAAATACAATTAAGTTGTCACTTTAGTGCTCCGAACAAAACATTTTGCCACCTTGAGGTCTGTTTAGAAAACAAAACAAAACTGACTTTTGACATAAAAAAAAAAAAAGTTTTTACCTTTTTGCTTTCTTTGTGTTTTTTCCAGGTATGTAGGCAATGTCGTGGTACAGGACCTACAGACGGAACAGAAATGGCATTTTCTATGCAACTCCTGGCTGGCGATAGACTTGGGCGATTGTTCCCTCGATAAAGTTTTTCCTGTTTCGACAGAGGTGGATTTGAAGAGGTTCAGGTAAGGTGAAACCATTCAGGTATGGGTGGCAAAATTATACAGTCAAGGAAACTGCTGAAAGCCTAAAGGCTGAGTGTGAAACCCAAGCAGAATTTTTTCATCTGAATGTGAATGATAGTGCAGATTAAATGCAAATGAAATGATTTTTGCTTGAATATTGTCAAGTTTACCACAAGCCTAGGTTTTGAGTTATGGCATATTCTAAAACCAGAGGGCAGAATGTAGCTGAGTTCCTATGCTCCAACACTTGTGCATTTTGTTTCATGACAGCAGAATCAAACAAGCCAAGAGATAAGTATGTATGGTTTTTTTTAATATGGTTTTTCACAGCAGTACAAGCAAAAAGGAATGGTTAACCCAAACTGTTGTGAGATGGTTTTTTATCACAATTATTACCATGGACAAAATCTATTGATGCATAGAAAATGAATGAGGCAGATATAACATAGAGGGATGTTTCTATTCATTCTGTGCCAGATAGTCAAAAGGCAATTTAAATATGTTACAGGAAAATGCAAAATTAATAGCACTGAGTGTGCCTGAATAAATCCCTGAATAGTTACTCTCAGCTATGTAGGCCACAGCACAGTATGTCCTTCTTTTTTTTGTTACTGTTTTATTTTTGCTCCCATTTTTCAATGTACTGCCAAATTAATGGAAAAGACATCGGATGCATCTTATGGTTGTGAAATGGACATTTATGGGCAGCAGCTCTGGTAGACATTTCTGCAGTCAGCATACCAATGGCATGCTCCCTTAAAATCTGGGACATCTGAGGCATCGTGTTATCTGATGAAACTGCACATTTTAGAGTGGCCTTTTATTGCAACCATCCCAAGGCACACCTGTGCTGTAATGATGTTGTGTTAAATCAGCATCTTGATATGCCACATCTGTCAGGTAGATTGATCATCTTGGAAAATGAGAAGTGCTCATCAACACAAATTTTAACAAATTTGTGGCAAAATTTGAGAAAAATTATGTCTATTGAGTGCATGAAAAAAGTCTTACATGTTTAGCTTAAACCTATGAAAAATGGGAGCAAAACAAAAATGCTGTGTTTAAAGGGCCAGTGTGTAATATTTGGCATGGTTTATTGTCAGTCTGAATCTGAATCTGAATATTCTACCCATTAATATGTTTATACAAGTGTATGATCGCTATAAAATAAAATTCGTTTGGCTTTCGTAGCCTCATAATTATGCTTTTATATATATATATATATATATATATATATATATATATATATAGCAAGGGCCTTGATTTAGAGAGATCGCCATCTTGCGCCGCCATGTATGTATGGCAGACCGAGCGGACAATCCAGCCAGCCAGAGAACGCGTTTCGCGTGTATAAATGAACCAACGAAGACAGCGGAAGGAAGGAAGAAGGAGGAGGAAACAGCAGAGTGTTAGTAGTTCGTCGATAGAGAGTAGTGAAAAGTTTTTTTAGTTATAAAGTTTGCGAATGGACCACACTTACCACGCAACAGGAGAGAACGAACCCGAACCGTCATCTGCGAGGGAAAGAAGACACAGCTTCACTCCTTGTGATGCACTCTCTGCGGTGCTTTTCCTCCTGGTGATATATCTCCCCAACGATGGTAGCAGTAGCACCGAATCCCATTCTGTGCATTCAGCCTCTCTTCTCACCCGCTCAGCATCAAACACATGGAGTTCCTCATCTGTATGCTCCGGCTCAAACAGGTATGGCTCTGGGTCTGTGTCCACTACAAGAAACTCTTCAAAATCGCGTTCAAAGTCGTCCATTGCAGCTACTATAGTCCGGAGATATTGCTAGGCTAAATAAACAGCTGAGCACTGTTTACCGGCTACGCTGTCAGTCAGTGTGCGGACTGGAGACTGGTGGAGCAGAGAGGGGAGGGGGGTCCCCACTTAGAATGGTAAACGAGTATGTGTGTAAAGTCAGAGTTTGGGACGGAGTGGAGTGTTACTGGAGTTTCTGGAGTGCTCAAATAAACGGGCCTTTTTCCCGAGCGCTCCTCTGGTCTCCTGCTCGTGAGGGATTCATTACAATATCGTAACATGGTTTAGATTTCTAAATAAACATTCACCTCGTCGCTAGATAGACCTACTCCTGAAAAACTCGTGCGCAAGGCTTTTTGTCCCTACGAGGCCACCGTCATTTACCCGACAGGAGGGGTGAGTGACTGAGCCCTGCAATCTAGAATTTGACCACTGATGTCACTGTTTCCAACGGTTTTCAACCCATTTTACACACTGGCCCTTTAAAGTTGTGTTCAGATTTCTAATTCCAACTTTCACCTGAGAGAGCGGTGTTCACGTCCTGTAAGATTCTAAAGCCAAACCCTGTCTTTTTTCCGAAACCTAACCACATATTTTTGTTGCCGAAATGTTACCACGTGTTTGTTGTTGAAGGGAAAAAAAAGTCAATTTTCGGTGTTGTACCAAAGTAGTGCATTTATTTTGAAAGAGACTGTATGTAAACGGTAAATTTTCTGTGAAAACGGACGTGTATTTTGAAAGAAGACAATGCATGTAACAAGCAGAACTTGGCACGGTGTCCCAGAGCGCCAACAACCAACACACTCAGGGTACCTCACATGTCGTATGTGGTCGTGGAAAGTTCATGACCAAACGCCAATATGTGACGAGGTTGGAGTGAGCATGTGTTGGATTATGCAGCGATGAAATGATGAGAGTTTAAAAAAAAAAAAAACTAATGCTAAATGATCACTAATTGGTAGTTCATGGAGTTTGTAAAATGTTTTTATTTCCCAATGTACCATGTTTTTTTCCAGTAACTTGTTCTTCATGAAGACTTCAAAGGATTTCAGTGACGGACACCTCTGGTACTCTGTGATCAGTCGACCACCGAGTAGCACCTTCACTTGTGTTCAGAGAGTTTCCTGTTGCTTCAGCCTGCTGCTCTGTACCATGCTGACCAGCATCATGTTTTATGGCATCCCAACAGATCCCTCTGAGCAGACCATGGATCTGGGTATAACACATTTTATTAATGAAAAAAAAAAGAAAAAAAAAATGTGCTGGCAGTTTTCAGAACTCTAGAGTTCAGCTACAAGGAGTTTAAATTGGTTATGAAACAGTCTCAGTGTAATACTATAATGACTCTGTATGACCTCCCTGGTAAAGTTTCAAAGTGAGTCATATATTAGCCAGCCCAAAGGAAGCAGGAGAGGAAATTTCTTAGAGATTTATTTTTCAGATGTGGTGATATTTTTTGGTAATAAGTGACACTGAGGCAGGGTCAGCAAAGAGAAAAAGAAAAGAAGAACAAAAAAGGGAATGAGATAGAGTGCAGGGGAAAACACAGGTCAAATTTGGTCACTCATTCAACATATGAGTAGTTTAAAAAAGATTCATAATCAATCCTGAATTGGTCCTCCTCCTCCTGGACAAAGTCCTTAATCTGTCTATATTATTTATGAAATAAATTGTGAGATGTGGTATAACATCAAGTTATGAAAAAGGTCCTTGTAGTTGCTTTAGACAAAATATGCATTCATGAATTTGCAGATGACATAATCCTTTATAAAATGCTGTGGACATTCTGTACAGTGTCTTTCATCTCTCTCTCTCTCATCCTCTGTATTTTCAGGTCACTTTGAGTTTAGCTGGCAACAGTTCATGATTGGAGTTCAGAGTTCTCTCATCATGTTTCCTGTGAATATCCTTATTGTCAGCATCTTCAGAAACACTTGTCCTCGGGAGAAGTCTTGTTGCAAGCACAAAACAGAAAAACCAGATACTATGGAGCAGACTTCCTGCTCACAGGCTAACACCAACGACATGAATGTCAGTGTCACTTTAGACTCTGTCATTAAGGTAGGTGCTTCATGTTTTTCATGTGATAGGTAACTATTTACAATGTTTGCCATAGACATTTAGGGGCTGCTGAATCAGTAGCATTCAAATTATATAATAATAAATTTTCTATGGCCACGTACATGTTCAAAAAGCAATGGATATGCAAATACTTATTTTTGAATGAATAAAGTGTATTTTACAAATGCATATATAGTATGTAATTTTATATATATAAAAAAAAACCCACCACAGTATTTGAACATTTTCTCTCTCAGGATATCACAAGAATCGCTCATTCACTGTCTAAGACTGTAAAAAGCAATGTACCATGCACAGAGTTCAAGTTTGGGCCTGGACAACAAGTGGATATCAATGCTGTCCTTTCTGTGGTGGAGGATTTCATCAAACAGAATAACAAAACCAGCGACACCACCCAGACCAAAACTCAGAGCTTCTGCAACCCCGTTCAGCCTCAGCTGCCAGGTGTGTACCTGCTGTGGATGGTGGATACTGTGACATTTGAGATAATGCTGTCTTAATTTTGTAGAGTGCTCTTTATAGCATGAGCTGATGTGGATGTAAGAGAGTGCTTAAGCCCTGTCCGCTTCCCCAGCTAATGTCTGCTCTACTCAGCTAAACCTGATTAAACTTGATAGCTTTCACAGATTTCTTTCAATAGTCCTTTTAAGAAGCTTGACACTGAGGGTTTCTGCCCACAGTCTCAGCTACAGTATAAACACACGCTGGTAAATTCAGTTCTTTTCAGTTCACTTAATATCATTTCTTCGAAGTGCTTGACTATTCAAAAGTATTTTGCCTGCAGCAAACCTGATTATTTATCTTTACTGATAAAATTTCATATAAATGCAAAGATAATGTATGTGCTTGCCTCATGTCTTCTTCTATGAAATGTAACGCACTGGGGGCAGAACTTGAAAAGTGATGCTTTGTTCTCAAATTTTACAAAAGAAAAAGAAGGCGAAATGTTTGCCCACTGTGACTTTGTGAAAATCTGAATTAATACCTGGGCATTCAATTGTGCATAAGTAGGAGTATACTGACTTTATTAGGCTTGCGTAAAATTTGGGAACAACAAAACCAAAAAGTGATTATATTATCAGCATGAAAAAAGGAGGTGCACAAATTTGTCTTCCCAGGACAGAAGCACATGTATTTTTAGCTTCAAATATGCACAGAAAATCCCATTGTGTTTCAGTTTTTTGGAATAAGACATGAACGGACTTTGTAGCCTGACATTGCCAGACAAGTTCGCAAATGTGAAGTATTCCAGACTCTCTTATTTCATTTTTGATTTCCAGGGGGCGTTATCAATGGGCATAGACCAAAATGCTTCTTAACACAATCAAATAGATCTACAACAAATTAGAGCAAGGAAACATGACATAGCACTGAGCAACAGATAAATGTAAATCAACTACATCATGCAGAGATGAGCTGTGATGGTGTAGCATTAGTATGTGTTTTGACTTACTTCACTAAAATATTTGAATCAACAGGACAGGCCTTAACTGTTTTAGATTGACTTCTTCATCGTCAAAAATGCCTCAGCAGTGCTCCTCTTTACAATCATTGTCACAACCACACCACGTATTAGATAAACGGTTGTGACTGGCCCGTCAGAGTTGCTGGCAATATGTCCAAAGGTGAGGGGTGCCAGATGCTGCTGCCAGAGCAGATAAAACACTTTCTCGCAGATTTGTCTGGCTCCAAGGCAACTGATTTCACACCCTAAGTATTAGGGGTAATACAATTCACTGTGTGTTCAGACAGAGTGAAACTGCATACAAAGTCGATGGAAAGACATGATAGGACACAAATATGCGTCTGAGTGAGCTGAAAGGCTTTGACTTGCATGACATTTTCCGCACATATCTCAGGGCTTATTAAGTCTGCTGTGTAATAGTACGGTGACCAAAGAAAAAAGTATAGACATTGAAGGGGTATAACAAAGACACCTGGAAGTTTCTAGTAAGTTCGGAAACTTTCAGAGGATGAGCTGAACACAAACACACAGGCTGCATCTGTTGCTAATTTGAAGGTATGCTGCCAGGCAAAGACTTTACTTTACTCTCTGTCTGACCACAACCCTATGCAACATGTGCCTACATTCTTACATACACAAATAATGAGGTAGACACAGTTTACTAAGTCTGAAATCTTATACATTTTTAGAGGCCAGTGCAAGTATGCATCCTGGGTCAACAGTAGAGGGGATTCAAAAGAAGAGCAACAAAACCCAGTATCTTTACCGGCAGCTGTGTCACATTGACAAAGAGCTGAGCCTGCTGGGACCCTCCGGCTTCCCCACCCAACACAGCTACAGCCAGGCTCTGCAGCAGGTCCAGGGCATGAAGGGCTCTCTTGAAGATCAACTCTTCACATTTAGCTGTGCCAACCCAGATGAGCTCACCCAGAGCAAGTACAGAAGTCACTCATTTAAAAGACCACAGTGGTGGATTTGCATGTGTTATCTACAAGCTGTGTATCTATTTTCCATTTCCAAGATGAGCCGAAGCCTTATAAGTTGCTTGAAAGACTTTAATGTTAAGTATTAATTGCCTTTATGTTTATTTGTCTTTGTTATTCTGTAAATGTTATTTATCACACAGGCGCTGTTGCTTATGGCAACCACTTTGAAAACTGTTTTTGGTTGTGCTTTCAAGGACACTTTGACCTCCAACACAAGGAAGCAGCTATTGTTAAGCATTGTGTTTATGGTTTATGGTCCTTGCCCACAAGTGTAATACCATTTTGACATCCACAGAACTTTGTCAGGAGTCTTTAAATGTATCACACATTTTCCAAGTCACCGCAAATTGGTTTTCTTTGTGTGCTGAAATGAACGGAATCCAACTGAAAATTGGGCGGTTTGGAAAACAGCTGGCGTCAATGTTAAAAGAATAGTTCAGTGTTTTGCAAAATAGGCTTATTCACTATGAGAAACTGGGCTATATTAGATATGAAGAGGCAGGAGATGGTTAATTTGTTTGTTACGATCCCTAAAAGCTAATGGTTCAGCTTCAGCTAGTTTTCCTGGGGTCTGACCATAGACTGTTTTTTTTTTTTTTTAAAAAAAAGAGAAGTAGCTATAGTCACGTCACCATTTGGTTTGTGGACTGCTGTTTTGAAGCCTTGAGTACGGCATTTCAGCTGTCGCCATCTTCGTTAGTTTCATATGTTGAATGCTGAAATAAGCTATAGAGACCAAAATTGTTTTTTGTACCAGGCTGTAAACATGTTTGTTTCTGCTGTAGTGTTGGGCATTTTAACATGGAGGTCTATGGGGATTGACAGCCTTAGCCAGCCTCAAGTGGTCATTCAGTTAATGCAGTTTTTGGCACCTCCATGTTGGTTTCATTTTTCAGCCCCATAGGTTGCCACTTGGATCAGACACATAAATCCCATTATATCCATTATATACATTCAAACAACACATTACATACAAAGAATCCATGATCCAATCATTAGACACTACAAACAAATGAAAAACAAAGCAAAACATAAATCCTTAGCTCAAGACTAGAAGCAGAGGAAGACAAATAGCCTCGCTTTGTGTAATTTTGAAAAATTACACCAGGGCCTCTGCCAACGAAGTGCTTCGAAGCGCAGCGCACCGAAATTCTCGCGCGAGCCCATTCACATCAGACGTGCATTTCTCCATGCCGGTCGACAAGCGCTTCTGCTCCCAGCTGTTGTCTCCGTCACATTTGGGGCTGTTTTCCATCATGGGTATCTCTCTCTGTTTGCGTGTGTGTGCCCCAGCCCTCTCTGTCTCTGTCTCTCTCATGTGTGTTAGTGGTTGTGAGTGTGTGTGTGTGTGTGTGTGTGTGTGTGTGTTCATCTCTCTCGCGCTCTGTTTAGATACCACTGACTAATATGTATATAAATACATATATACATTGCATTTGTCAAACGGGGTGTTTTATTTTGAAATTTGTTTTATTCTGAAAATTGACCAGATGCTGTTGTTGTTCCTTTGTTTGACTTCCTGCCCGGCTTGACACTTTCACTCCCGGCTCACACAGAAAATAGACCAGACGCCGAAACGTTCACTGCAGCGCCGGCGCGGCCGGTGTGGATGACACAATCGGTTAACATAGGCGCCGAAAGGAAACTGGCTTCGCTTCAAGACGCTTCAAGGCTATTCGCAGCGCTTCCGTGTCCAGTGTGGCCCTAGGGTTAGCCTGCCAACGCCTCTATTCCTTGTTTGTTTAATTGGTACACAAACAAGACATTTAATAGCCATGAGTTGTGGTTCATGAGGTTTGTGTGCTGTAACTGTGACCAGCGAGCTCATGGTCTCAGGTCACTGAGTCCTGCAGCTATTCACCATGAAGTTGTTGCAGTGTAAAAACCCCTGTAAACACTCTGTAAGACCAGAACATGTCCTTTTCACTTTGTTTTTGTTATGATTGAAGGTGGAAGGCGAATTTTGTTACCTTTGGATAGATGCGGACTCTCTGTGTCCCCCTATTTCCAGTCTTTATGCCAAACTAAGCTAACCAGCTGTAGCTTCATATTGAGCATACAAGCATAAAAGTGGTATTGATGTTTTCAGCCAAGTCACAACAAATGAACCTATTTTCAAAAATGTTTTAACTATTCACTACGAAATACACAGTTTGTGGATAATGGGCCAAAAATTACAAATTAAATGAACAGCTTAGTATTATATCAGTTACTTTATATAGTTCACACATGCAACTTTATAGTCTAATAATGACTGAAGTAAATGTTTTGGAGCTGAAATACAGGAAAATGTCCTTTGTAAAATTCAGTTTGCATGTAGTTTAAAATAATAATACTCAAGTGAAGTGCCTTCTAAAGAGAGTTGAATGGTATTCTTTCACTGCTCTCACTTGCAGGTTGAGTCCTGCAGATAGCACGGATGGTGACGGCAGTCAGAAGAAAAGGGTGTGCTGTCATGGAGGGCTACCCTGGTGGTTTATTTTTGTCGGCTGGCTGCTAGTGATCGCAAGCAGTGTTGTATCAGGATATTTCACAATGCTTTATGGGTTGAAATTTGGGAAGGAACGCTCTGTGAGCTGGTTGGTGTCCATGATCATCTCCTTTTTTCAGAGTATCCTCGTCATTCAGCCATTGAAGGTGAGGAAAAGATTCTTTCCTCTCTTCATAAAGAACTATATACCTCTGTGGTAGCTCTGTATTTCCAATCCGATTCATTGTACATGTTTGAGAAAGCTTAACATCATAGTGTAAGGCCCAATTCCAATCCGGCCCCTAAAGACTCAAGCCCTAAACCCTCACTGACTTAACTGACGTCAGCTGTAAGTGATTGAGTGTGAGAGTCTGAAAGGGCTCCGGATGCTACAAATAGGAATGGGACAGAACTTATCCTCCTCTCTACAAAATGTTGTTAACACTGGCGGCTCTGGGCGTGATCATTTATCAGTTATTGTCAGCATATATTCCACACACAAAGAATATATATCTATATATATCTATAGATAGATAGATAGATAGATAGATAGATCTATCTATTTATCTATCTATCTATATATTCTTTGTGTGTGGAATATAACCACTGGTATTCCTCTGACTTCATGTGTGTTTATGTACCATCTTAAATCCTTGTTAATGTAATGTTTCATTGTTTATCTATCTGTTTTTTTGCTCTCCTTCCATAACGTTAATATTTGCATATCTGCCGACCGTGTTACTTCCGGTGTTCCGAGGGCAACCCCTGTATTTGATGTCACAACGCTATGAACTGTGGGTAATTTCCTTACCGTAAGTCCGCATCGATGCTGACCTACGGTAAGGGGGCATAAAGGGCTCACTCACTGACTCACTGACTTGACGATTTGACAATGGGACAGCCCTCACACACTCACGCACTTCACATGAACGCGCCTCTAAGTCAATGAGTCTGTAAGGGATCGGATTGGAATTGGGCCCAAGGGTCCTGTGTGTAGGATTCTGGGGATATATTGGTAGAAATGGAATATAATATAATAAGTATGTTTTCTACAGAGATCACCATGTTGCACCACCATGTTTCTACAGAAGCCCACAATGGACAAATCAAACACTAGGGCTATTTGCATTTTCGTGCTTTCGCATCATCCACTATAGTTAGCAGCCACTCCGCAGCAAACCGAACAGCATCAGAAAAACACTGCTTTATTCAGTATTTTTTTTAACCGGTTTGCCAAGTCCCTTTGTTTTGAAGAGGAAAAGACCTCTGCAGATAATATGGCCCCCAGTAAAAACCTCCTGAACCCTTGGATCTTAGGTTATCAGAGAAAAAAGGTGAGCACACCTTAGCAGGTACTGGGCTAGCAGCCAAGTTTCAGCTGGTTGCAATCTGCAGTCCTTACTTTTTAGATGCCACAAAATCCTACACACTGCTCCTTTAAACTTTCCTACAGATGTCAATATTTATACTGTATTTATTCTCTTTAGAAAGAACACTTGTATTAACTTATCCTTTTACCACAGGTGCTTTTACTTGCAGTCTTCTTTGCTCTTGTAATAAAGAAAGTTGATGAAGAAGATTTTGAAAATATGGAGTTTGACAGAAATCTAGGTAAAAGATAAAACTTCTAAATACTCTTCGCTGGTCTCAGATTTTGACTTGGTTATCATCAAAAAATGTGCAGGTGTTACAAAAATATTACACTTTACCCACAGGTGAACGTAAGGAACAACAAATGGTCAGAAAGAACAGTAATCTCTATAAGCCTCCGCCTCCTGCAGACGTTGAGAAAATGAGAAGAAACAAGATAATGGAACAGAAAGCCTTTGCCCTCCTTAAGGAGATTTTGAGTAAGTAGAAACACAGTTTTATGGCAATAAGTGAATGGATATGAATCATTTTTTTTATGCGATGCAGTTAAATAGCCTGTCATTCACAGGATTCAGTATGCAATTTTTATATAGAGAGAGAATCCACATGCTATTTTAACTTTCCCATTACAACTCTAATTATCCACCATTATTATCTATTCTGCCAATGATTGATTTTCATAGGGCAGGAAGCCTTTTTCACAGCAGACAATTTGACACATTACAGTAAGAAAAGCACAGCTGTAAATATTAAAATAAATGATGACTGAATATCATTTAGCTGCCTCAGTTCCAGAGTCCTGGTGTTGTGCATGCTGCTTAACTGTCACTCTTGTTATTGTGTGCTTATTATGCACTGTTCTTCAGCAGTAAAATCGCAGCTGGTAAATTATATTTTTTTTAAAAAATTGTTTATTCAAAAATTGCAGCATCTGCTTTATATTAATATTAATTGACTCTGACACCCAGCTCTGTTTTTGCATGGTGAATTTAGAGAACTCTAATGTGCCCATTTGTTGCAGCCTACATGGGGTTTATGTGGATGTTGCTGCTGATGGCGTATGGCCAGAGAGATCCCAATGCTTTTTTCCTGAACCAGCACATCCGGAACAGCTTCAGTAGAGGGATCTCAGACAGCATGAGTCTTGGAGAAGTGTTCACTTGGGCTAATACATCACTACTGAGCAACCTTTTTGGAGTTTATCCAGGTAAATATATATAACACCTCATGCAGATGAGAAAGAAGTGATCAGACCCTGCTGTTTGTTGTCCTAGTAACCAAATGATTTTGTGTCAGAGCTGTAAAGAAAGGTTTACAGCTCTGTTATGGCTGTGCTTTTCTGAATTCTTATATTACACATTTAGTTATTTAATAATTTATACTGCCTCCTGTCAAAGCATTCTATTTCCTTTTCCTTTTGTAGGACCGTGATTGTCTTGTGCCAAAACTGTTTTGGTGTGAAAGCTGTTTAAAACCTTGCTTTTCGGAAAAACAGACTTCTCGCTTTCATGCTGTGGATTCAAACAAACAACTCCACCACTGGGGAGCAAAATGCTTTCTTGTCACAAGATAATTGCTGGGTTTTATACAGTCCTTCATGCCAGAGGGAACTGTTAAGAGGTGCCAGGTGATTCTCATGATCCCAACTTCTCACTGGATAACTCTGTCTTTAAAAGCACTGCAGCTGTATTTGCACCCACACATATTAATTCATGCCTATTGCTGGCGTAACTGTACCAAATGGGTAGAAACACACCAAAGACAATAAGTTGTTTTGACACAATGCTAGTGTCATTTATTTAGTTTTTTTTTTATTGTGACTGCTGGGATTGTGGTATGTCCGAACGGTTCACTCATTACCGTTTGTAACTGAATGTTTTCAATATGTTAATCATTTTGCAGCTTTGAATGCTGAAACCACACAGACACCTTATATATTAAGCCTGATTTTTGCCTTAATTGGTAACCCTTTGCTGATTTTAGGATTGGGTCACATTTCTGCCAGATTGGTTGTCATTGGCTGTTTGACAACATCTGATTGATTTCCTTTCCTTCCTTTCTTTAGTTTGATAACACTGGAGTATTCACAAGTGCTACATCGCAGGCAACTGGACTTGCTTGCGTTTCTTGAAGACATTTCACCTCTCATCCAAAAAGCTTCTTCAATTCTAGATGACGCAAGCTTTAAACTCTGTGTGGGTATGAACCCTTACAGTGTTGTTGAAGTCACATGTGAGCTCTAGGTTTCAGAGTCGTTAAGGTCATATGTTGTTGACCCACCTGGACATCATGTGTGTTGTTAGGATAAGATGAGACCAGGTGTGAATCGATGTGAAGTCATCTGGGGAGGGATCCTAAGGCTGCATTGCAGGTGGGTGATAAGTGATGGCGTAGGCCACCTCCTCGGTTCAACGATAGTTGTTCCGGTTTGACGAAGATGGCTTCTTTCACATCTGGCTTTCTTGGCTTCGTTCAGTAGGCGACTTCACTTCCATTCGCACCTGGTCCCATCTCACATGATGGCCGGGTGGGTCAACGACTTACGTGACGTTAACGACTCTGAAACCTAGAGCTCACATGTGACCTCAGCGACTCTGTAAGGGTTCACATTCACAGGAAGTTTAAAGCCTGCAACTCCGCACCAGTCATTTAGAACTGAAGAAGCTTCTTGGATGAGAGGCGAAACGTCTTCAGGAAACTCAAGCAAGTCCAGTTGCCTACGATTTTGCTCTTAAGATTACCATGACCTGGATGACTGAGAATCTTCACCGACAACACTGGAGTAGTATTTACCATGTTGTGGATGTAACTGTAGACCATATTGTCTGCATCTTCAAACCATCGGGAGCTCTGTATTTTTTTCTTTCCGTCAATTACAATTGCACAAAGCAGCCTTTCTTTCTTTTTTGTTAACATTGGACAACATCTTGTTTGAACAAATTTTATTTGAAAACTGACCAGGGATTAGTGTGAGCACAAACAACTTGGCCACTTAATTAATCCGTACAGGATTATAGCCAAACACAAACTGAATAAAATGTGTTGTATGAGATAACAAAATTAACATACAGGATAATAAATAATAACATAATAACCCAATGGTAATAATTAAAAAAATACCATTGGGTTAGAACATCAGCTCATTGGTACTGGGAAAGTTAGCCCTGTATTGTGCAAGTGCTATTGCAAGTGCTATATTGACCCAGACTGACCCGGTGATTTTTTTTTTTTTATGTGTTCTGAAAGGCAATCATCCACACTACTAAGTTACAATCACAAGTGACAAGTGTTTGTTTAGTCTTTTTTTCTTTAAAGACTAATTTTTGGAGCTTTTTTTTGGCCTTTATTTGACAGGACAGTCTTAGTGGGAAAGGGGGAAAGAGAGGGGATGACCTGCGGCCACTGCGGCATGGACATGGGTTGCCTGTTCTAACAGATAAGCTTCTTGGTACCCCAAAAGAGATAGTTTTGAATATAGTGCATACAATGGCAAGCAGAGTCTTGTGCAGAACAATTCTCTGGGTGAAACACCCCTAAAAAGATCTTTGGCTCAGACCCAGTAAACTGACCAAAGTGTTAAATGTGTGACAAATGGCAACCACACACCTAAAGTAATTTTCATTCAGCACTGCAAATTAACTGCAAAAAGCTGTGTTTCAGGATTTATCACAGATGGAAACTCCAAGCTAGTGGGTAATGCCCGTCTTCGTCAGTTGAGAGTGCAGAAGGACTCCTGTAAGACTGCAGACTCCATGCTCCAGTTTGTGCCAGACTGTCACGCTCCATATTCATGGGAGGCAGAAGACATGGGCTCCTATGACCCTGGCTGGAACCATACTGTAAGGGATAATATCTCTGTGAGCACTTCCAGCCCTTGGACGTACCAGACGCAGGCTCAGCTCAGGGCTCATCCTCTCTGGGGTAAAATGGTGCTCTACAGGGGAGGTGGCTTTGTAGCAGAGCTTGGTCCAGATTCACAAAATGCAAGCAGGTACGTCCATTATCAAACTGGAATGCATCAGTTTGAGAACTAAAGGTATTTTTTGTAAACCAAACCAGTGTATGTTGCAACCACTAACACTGCATCAGCACTGCTAGTTACAAGCTAACAAACAAACAAACAAACAACATAAACAAATGAAAGATTCTAACTACACTTACCATTCTGATATGCCTGCTAGTCACCGATTTTGGTGCACAGCAGACTTCTCATCTGAGCTAGGTCAGACCGAGGCTCCAACATATATGGCTGAATCTCTCCAGTATTTCCTCTAACACTAACGCTAGCTTTCTTGATGCTCACTGCTCTGTCATCGATCAAACTAGCATAGTCATGCGTACCGGACCTATCTCCTCACTTTGTTTTAGCACCTTGCTAGTACTTGAGAAAGTGAAACCTACCGCAAACAGCAGTGGTGGGCAGGGCATGAGCAAAGCCAGAGCCAGAATTTCTTAGAGAGGGAGAAAAGATCCTTATTTCCAGACCCTTTTCAGAATTGTATGTTTTATTTTTCATGCAGGAAAACCATGTTAAATCAAATCAAATCAAATCAAAGCAGTGTATTTTCATATACTTTAAAATATGTCTGGATGAGGACTTTAAATTATCCTCAGTGGGCTCAGTGACCTTCAGATTTATCAGTTAATTTATTACAATTGAAAACACAGATGTAAAAATCTGTTATTTTCTAGTCGAACAAAGCTGGAGTGATATACCATTTTAAGACAAGTGTAACACTTAAGTAGAAAAAGCAGACAGAGGCCCTCAGTAAACAGTTTCTTGCATATTTCATTTACAGCACCCTTGAGTATCTATTCAGAAACACGTGGCTGGATATATACACAAGAGCCATCATTGTCGAGTTCACTGTTTATAATGCTAATGTGAACCTCTTCTGCATCGTCACATTCTTGCTGGAGACCACAGCTGTAGGTAAGATTAAGTGTTTCCTCTGAAAAGCGCAAACATTATGCATTCATAGTGTTGTCAAAGGTGTCGGTGTGAATGCCGCTTTATTGAAGAGGATTTTCAGGAAGATGTAAACATTATTGTTACATAAATCTGTGCATCTTAGACCATACTGTCTTATAACTTAGTTTAAGCCTGTGATTTTATTCACTCTTCCTATCTGCACATTGACGTACAGTGTATGAATGAGGTCACACTAGCCTGCATGTGTTAAACAAAAGTGTTCCAATTGATTTTACAGGGGCATTTCAGTTCCACAGTGAGCTACAGAGTGTTCGCCTCTACCAATCAACCGGTGGCCTTCACATCTTTGTTATGGCTGCTGAGATCATATACCTGCTTTTCATCCTTTATTACATGTTCCTGCAGGTACACACTAACACGACTACTACAGCATATACTTCCAGTCCCACTAATTGCTTGGGTCTTTCTTATCGATGCACCTATTTGATTTCAGATGCTTAATGAGACTCCCATGAGCTTCTCCATTCACTAAGGGCATTTTAAAAACTGACATCAAACTATGTACACAGGGCTCATTACTCTCTTGACATGAACCCTGTCACCCTGTTTAGATAGGAGATGCTTTTTGGTTTAGAGCAGTTCCCTGGGACATGCCACAGTTGTTTGCGACAGAGACTGGCGAGAATCAATCTAGAAAGAGGATTATTAACATTAGAGAGATTGATTTGAGGCTAAATTGCTAATTAAACCGCTGTGTTTCACCTGTGCATGTGGTAACCTCATCAAACTTTCATTAACTGATTTGCTTATAAATCCAAAAGCAATGTACAGCTGACTCAAAGCTTCTTATTGCGCCCCGCTCATGGTTCCTCTAATCTTTCACCCTGAAAAAAAGACAGGACATTAAATTGCCCTCTTTGAGTGTAGTATGCCTCTTAAAACAATTACATAAGGAAACAAATACATGAAGACATTAACTTTAATGTGTTGATGACGATGTTGATGTTGTCGTGAGGATGTAATAGCATTATCTTCTCTGTGATTTTCTTCCATGTAATACCTCTTAGTCGAGCCAAAATCACTGCATTGAGTAATATCTCAATTATAATTTTCCACTTTTCTCAGGGCCATTATGGTGAATGTTCATGGGTGTTGTTCACCATTAACTGTGAGAGACATTTGGATTGCATTGTGTGTCCTTCCTTGCAGCCCCTGGAGACTCTTATTGTGATACAGGGATTAACAAATAGACTCGTTTCATGAGTGTTTTGATTTCAGAAATACATGCACATGCAGATGGCTTTCTTTATTCAATACTGCACTTGACAAAATGTAATACAGGAGATTTTTCTTTAGTGGTTGCCGACACCTTTGAAGTTTGCGTATTAGCAGCATTGAGATCAAAGTCTCATAAGAAGTCAAGAAGTAATGAATATTAACTCAGATTGCAAATTAAGGAAAATGTCAGGCATCTACAACAACCTTTTGAGTGTAAACATGTATGAACATGTACTGAATATGTTAAGAGACCAGCGAAGGTAAAAACCTCTACATCCAATACATGCACACAAACTCACTGCTGTTGTTTTACATATGACAACTGTCTTTTTTTTCTCCTGGCAGGGCAAATTAATGAAGCAGCAGCGATGGGCTTACTTCAAGAGCAAGTGGAACCTCCTTGAGCTGGCTATCATCTTACTGAGCTGGAGCACCGTGGCTGTCTTCATACAAAGGACCCTGCTTGGGAACCATGATATGACCTACTACCAAAATCACAAAGACCAGTAAGACTCACGTAATAGTGTGCTAAACCTTGATCTTTAGTTTGTAGAAGCTGCACAGTGCGCTTTATGTATGGTTTACTTTCTAATGCTACTTAGCCATGAAAGCAGCAATCAGTCAGTCAACCACTTCGATCCAAACTAAAATATCTTAATAACTTGTTGATGGATTGCCTTAAAATGTGGTACAGAAATCCCTAGACGATTAATCCTTAAATAAGCCTATTCCTACTTAATCATTGGGTGATCCCCTTATCTTTCCTCTAGCACCACAATGACGTTGACATTTGCATTTTTTCAGGCAGGTATTGTTCACTGTTTGTACTAATACCCAATGCACTAGCAATTGTATAGCCTATAACTGATCACCATGGATGGATTACTGAATGGGCCTACTGGGCACAGGCCCAGGGGCCCTAAGTGGCAGGTGGCCCCCCTGGCATTCACTTGCAAAATGTCAAACTTTAATTAACAAGTATTGACCAAGAAGAGACTCAAAATGACCAGAAAAGACACACATTTACCTTTAAGAGAGACAAACCCACAAAAACAAGCATAACGACTACAAAGAGATGCAAAATACCACAAGGTCTGTGTGTCTTTCTCCTATGTGGGAGAGGTGGTGGAGATGTTGTGTCATAATTGGCCCATGGTGATTACATGACCTATGCACTGCAAGCTGTCCGGTTATATGATGGGAGCAAAGGAAAAAGTCAGGTCATAGAGTATTAAGAGTGACTAAGTCCACATGGCTAGATTGTCAGGGTAGTGGACAGGTTAGCCAGACACAGGACTTTGACCCAGGAGACAAGGGTTTGTGTCCCATGTGAAATCAAACCTCAACATTTAGTTAGTTTAAGTTACATATATGAAATGTCACGTTACACTAATTGCATTACGTGACAATGCACAACCATGACTCTTTTACGGAATCTAACATAACCTAACCTATTCGGTAGTGACATTAATTCGTAAATGAAAAATTTTCGACGATCATCAAATGAACAATGTGCATAACTTTTTGTAAGATAAACAAACTGTTGCATGAGAATACATTGATTTTTCTTTTTTTTTTCTATTTTTTGTGCAAAGTTTCAAAAGCTAGATTGCCATGAAACTAGGTAAACACACTAGGGGTGGGAATCTTTGGGCACCTCACGATAACGATTACGATTCAGGGGCTACGATTCGATTATAAAACGATTATTGATGCATCTTTAATTTATGTATATTGATGCACTTTTTCACAACACACATTTCTTTTTGTCTCACTGAATAAGCATTCAACACTTGCAATTTTTAAAAACAGTGCATTTGTAATAAGAAACAGTTGAATTCATTTCCATTATATTTTATTAAACATATAAATGGAAATGCTTGCAAACTGTAAAGTTACAACTTGGTTGTATGGAACCAAAGGTAACAACAGGCATCTTAAATCACAAGATAAAATGCACAGTTAGAGTAACAAATGATGCGGTGGCGACAGACGTCTATGCATCACATGTAACTGCAATCCTACCTGCCTTCAACACCGAGGCCATGACTTCTGTTTTGGTTTGGTTGTAGAGTGTCGGGATGGCCGTGTTGGTGAAATAGCGTCGGGATGGGATGGTGTATCTGGGCTCCAATGTATGCTGCAGTGCTCGAAATCCCTGATTTTCCACAACGGAATAAGGACGCAGATCCTTGGCAATAAATGTCGCAATGGCCTTCGTAATTCACTTCGCCTTTTCCGATGAGGGTGGCAGCTTCCTAATTGCTTCCTCGATTGTTCTCTGGTCGGTAGCGCCACTAGTTGCCACAGCAACAACAGCCTGCCGTCTCCCTGACTCCTCCGTCGGGTGGAATTCAAGTTACATGGCTTCTCATGTTTGTTGTGTTGCCAAAGTATTTTATTTTAGCATGACACAGCTTACATATAACGTGGCTCTTGTCCAGTTCGCTTCCGCCATCAACGTTGTAGAAGGCTAAGTGTTTCCACACGTCTGCTTTTAAATTAGAAGGAGCTGTTTGGATCTCACGGTGAGGTGGGTGGTGGTCAGCCATGTTTGTTTTCCTCTGTGCGCGTGTCAGCGTGTCCACTCCAGGTGCGCATCCCAAAGTGTCCCGGAAATGACACGTACCGCACTTCTTAGTTCTGCATTATTTAGAACCTTCTGTATTACTCTAATTAATAGATTTAAATAATCGAAATTTGGGCGTTTGTGAATCGATTCAGATTCATCCACGTCCGAACCGTGATGCATCTAAGAATCGGAAATTTCCCCCACCCCTAAAACACACCCATGTCCCCCTCACGATGATTTGTTATCATTTTGATGGTCCCTTAACTTAACATCAGCGGGTCAATTTCTTAATTTGTTTGAAGAACCTGCAAAGATGTTCCCATCAGCCCCAACTGTCATTTGTGTTTAGCGGATGTTAGCAAACATGTGTAACTATGATGGTGAACATGGTAAACTTTATACTTATCAGCATATTAGCAATTTGTTGATAATCATTATCAGTAGCGGCTCGTGGTGAAATTGGGTGGGAGGGCTAACGCATTAGGCCTATGGCCTATACTGATCAATAGTTCAGCTGCAGTAACAGTAACATCACACAGAGATACAGTACCAGGTTACAGCAACAATACACTACAACAAAACTAGAGAATTAGGCTAATTACAAAAATGTTGTGATGCCAAAAGCTCTCTCTCTCTCTCTTTCTCTCACGCTCTCTCTCTCTCTCTCGCGCACGCTGGCTCGCTCGCTTGCACGTGCGCGCACACACATCACATCACTAAATCACCAAGTCATTTAAGTCCGATGATTTTTGGATGAGGTCCCGCTCGATAGACAGCATTTAAAATGATCCACCTCGTTCAGCATGATGCTAACGCAATTCGCAAGACTCAAAGCTCACTCTCCCACTACAGTAACAGCGGGCAGGCCCTCACTGTACTTCCACACACTGTCATTGGCCAAAAGTCAGTGGCCTGGGCTGAATTAATTGAGCCCAACTGGACAGTAAATCAAGGGGGCTTGTTACGACACCTGTCACTCACGATGTGACAACAATGATTGGAATTCCAGGAGTATGGGCTGTAAAAAATCAGCCCATTTAGATAAATCCTGCGTTTTTGTGACTATTTTAGTGCTGTTGCTGCTATAGGTTCCACCAAATACAATCAGTTCCAAGTTTCAGTAACTAATATTTTAATATTTTCTTTAATTTAATAATTTTCTCGTTGTTATTGTAAAAGATAGGCAGGGCTTAGCCCTGCTAGCCCATTTATACCAGCCGTCTCTGATTATTATAACTGTGAGTATGTTAGCATGCTAAAGTTAGAATTTAGCTCAAAGCTGTGCCCAAGTAAAGTCTAATGGAGCTGCTAGTATGGCTATATGAAGGCATCTGTTTGATTTAAACTTTTCTTCTGTAATCATGGCAGTATTTTACAGTGTTCTTTTAAAGTACTTTTTTTTACTGTGTATCTAGATTTGCCAGTTTTTACAAGACAGCCACAGCAGACTCAGTGCTCCAGTATCTGATCGCCTTCCTCGTCCTGCTCGCCACCTTCAAACTGTGGCACTTGCTCAGACTGAACCCTAAGATGAACATGATCACTGCTGCGCTGCGGCGGGCCTGGAGTGATATATCTGGTTTCCTTGTAATCATTGTGATCATGCTCGTGGCATATTCAGTTGCAGTGAGTATCTTGTCCCTTTTGCAAAGATCAAAGTCTTATTCAATACGCAGGTAAGGAAACTAAGTTACTGCTATTTTCTGAGTTACTGGGCCTTGGATAATACCATATTGTAAGATTTTTGTGATGATGGTGGTGCCCTGTGAGGTGATCTTTGTTATATTCATTAATTTTAATCTAAGGGGTGATATGTGAATGAATTGTATGAAATACGAATTAGCTAACCTCAGTCCATTATCTCCAGGATGGTCAATTCAATATAACTTCAAGCTAGATGGAAATGATTTTAGTGATTCCTCTGCTGATAAAATCGTCTATCACCTTCCAGTCCAATGTGATTTATGGCTGGAGGATTTCCACATATAGAACGTTTACAGATGCTCTCCTGACAATCATCAGTTTGCAAGTAGGCATCTTTAATTATGACGAGGTACGTGAGCTCTTCCCCCTACTCACATATTTGCTATGTAAAAAAACGTATGTATGAGATAATAATAATTTTAGGGGCATATTGCTGAATCTCTAACCCATATCATGTGCATGAATAAGGATTTTTCCACATAAGCTCAAACTGATATTGATGTCTCACTGGTGCACTCTTTGCCAGGTCCTGGACGGTACCCCTGTGCTTGGTGGATTACTCTTTGGTTCCTGTGTTGTGTTCATGACATTTGTGGTGCTTAATCTCCTCCTCTCAGTGATCCTCGTGGCATTCAACCAGGAGCAAATATATCACAAGGTAACATTAATCACAAGTCATTCTAATCAAAGTTTTTAGACCAAAAATTAAAGTCTAATCCTTTTTTTTTCATTTTTAGAATTTTTTTAGAGGTTGACCAAATCTCTTTAATTGTGTTAACTTTTACTAATATTCTACAAAACTAGACCTCTTACTTTACAGTGTGCACTGAAAGCCACTAGAAATGCTAAATGGGTGGACTTGCTCTTGTGCCTTTCTTGTCTCAAAGCGCTTTTACACTATTCGTCACATTCACCCATTCACACACACATTCATGCATGCCAGAAACTTGGCTCCAAATAAATGCAAATGTTACTCTGTGTCTGCTGGATGTGTAACTTTCTGCTAACAACTTTGCTACAGCAACTTTAATGGTGATATATCAGTGTTATGTTTACAGCTTTGTTTACTCCCACCAAGTGGCTAAAACAATCATTATTGCTAATAGTTAATAGTTGATCATAAACAGTGCAGTTCAAAAGCAAAGATAGGAATTAAAAGTCTGGTAAGTAACTACCAGAACATCTACAGAGGCAGTTGAAAATCGCAAAGTCCTATAGGTGCAAAGAAATCCATATCAATATGGTGAAAATGTATTGAACTGAATAGCCACCTACCTCATTATGTCCCATAAATGCTTACTTCTGCTGTCCAAGGTACAGCACAAGGCTGAAATTCTGAGTGCTCTCAAAGACTCCAAGGAAACTCTTGATTTTATCTGCTCATTATGCCCCTGCAGTATGTACAGCTGCTGCCAAGTCCAGAACTTCATCAATCCTTTCCAAGTTTCCCAGAGACATGTCTCCTTTTAAATACCCTGTGCTAGGTTGGCCTAATCATTGAAGAAGACATGGCCAGCATAAAAGCAGCTGAAGGATAACACAGCCAGCCTGTCCTTGGTACAATTGTTTCTTTGAATATTTAGTTTTCTCTGCTCTTCATTTCTGTTCTGTGGCTGCTGCAGTTTACTTTCCAGTGTGCCCTCTGTCACCCTTTATTGTCATTTACTTCTGAAACTGTACAGGAGTATGTGAGGTGAAAGACTCTACATAACGCTACATAACTTTGGCATTCATGCCAAATCAGTTGTCACATGTAAGAAAAACTACTGAAAATGATGCCCAAGTGTTTGAAATATCCATGGAGAGATGCTGGATTGAGCTGCAAAGTGTTTGGTATTAATTAAATAAGTAAAATATTATAAAATGTACACTGCAGTTGAAAAGTTTGGAATTGCCTACCAGAAAAGTGTATTGGGTGCCGTCAGATGGCTAAGAGTACTACTCTTTCATTTTGTATGTTTTTCTCATGCTTTTAGGTTGTAGAAAATCTTTACAAATCTATGTTATCTTGTATGAGCGGTTTCATTTTGTGTATCGAGAACAAAACGCTGCACAATGGTTCAATCAGCGTGACAATTCAAAGGGCAGAATGAGACAAAGATATCTCTGAGCAACAGTTCAATATGAATAGAAGAAATCACTATTCAAACTGGAAGCTTAGCATCAAAATATAAGCATTTAAATACAAACAGGTTCCTGTTTCAGTGTCAAGTGCACAGTAATGACCATAACAAGCTGAAATCAGCAGGGTTGTTGCTTTAGGAGAGTAAATGGTACATTTGGTGTCTGAATGTTTGTATCTAGGTTAAAATATCCTTTGTTGGAGGAAAGAAGAAAAACATCAGTACCAGGTAATTCCAAACTTTTGGACAGTAATGTTTAGTCTTAAAGGGCCAGTGTGTAATATTTGGCATGGTTTATTGTCAATCTGAATCTGAATCTGAATATTCTACCCATTAATATGTTTATACAAGTGTATGATCGCTATAAAATAAAATTCGTTTGGTTTTCGTAGCCTTATAATTATGCTTTTATATATATATATATAGCAAGGGCCTTGCTTTAGAGAGGTCGCCATCTTGCGCCGCCATGTATGTACGGCAGACCGAGTGGACAATCCAGCCAGCCAGAGAACGCGTTTCGCATGTATAAATGAACCAACGAAGACAGCGGAAGGAAGGAAGAAGGAGGAGGAAACAGCAGAGAGTGTTAGTAGTTCGTCGATAGAGAGTAGTGAAAAGTTTTTTTAGTTATAAAGTTTGCGAATGGACCACACTTACCAAGCAACAGGAGGGAATGAACCCGAACCGTCATCTGCGAGGAAAAGAAGACGCAGCTTCACTCCTTGTGATGCACTCTCTGCGGCGCTTTCCTCCTGATGATATATCTCCCCAACGATGGTAGCAGTAGCACCGAATCCCATTCTGTGCATTCAGCCTCTCTTCTCACCCGCTCATGATCAAACACATGGAGTTCCTCATCTGTGTGCTCCGGCTCAAACAGGTATGGCTCTGGGTCTGTGTCTGCTACAAGAAACTCTTCAAAATCGCGTTCAAAGTCGTCCATTGCAGCTACTATAGTCCGGAGATATCGCTAGGCTAAATAAACAGCTGAGCTCTGTTTACCGGCTACGCTGTCAGTCAGTGTGCGGGCTGGAGATTGGCAGAGCAGAGAGGGGAGGGGGTCCCCACTTAGAATGGTAAACGAGTATGTGTGTAAAGTTATGAAGTGTGTCTGTTACGCTAGAAGAGTCAGAGTTTGGGACAGAGTGGAGTGTTACCGGAGTTTCTGGAGTGCTCAAATAAACTGGCCTTTTTCCCAAACGTTCCTCTGGTCTCCTGCTCGTGAGGGATTCATTACAATATCGTAACATGGCTTAGATTTCTAAATAAACATTCACCTCGTCGCTAGATAGACCTACTCCTGAAAAAGTCGTGCGCAAGGCTTTTTGTCCCTACGAGGCCACCATCATTTACCCGACAGGAGGGGTGAGCGAGTGAACCCTGCAATCTAGAATCTGACCACTAATGTCACTGTTTTCAACGGTTTTCAACCCATTTTACACACTGGCCCTTTAAGAATAAAATACACACAGTTGCGTACAGTGATTTTGCGGCTTAAGTGGATCATAAAGCTTGGGACAGAATCATTACTGTATAAATAATTTGCTTGCAGTAATCAAGTAATTGGCTTACAGTGTTCATTTTGGTTCTCATCATGCGTGATAATAGCCTGGAAATCCAGATTTTGAGTCTGGCCCTCACCAACACACCCTTCCTACCCAAAGGGCGGCACTAACTGAGGCATTTCAAATGCCACCGCATGCAATTGGATAGCACGATGGCCAATCAGAGCAAAAAAACAATCTGACGTATTCATTGCACTAAGGCCCATTTATTTTCCGAACAGTGGGGCCAACTAATATATTATGCTTTTGCCGTATCCCGTCGGCAAAACAGCAAAAACTTCCTTCCTCAGTCTTCTGTTCCTCTCTCAAGGAAAAAGATAAGTGTAGTTGGCTTAGCGTTTCTTCCAAAGCTAAATTGAATGGACGCGGCCCTTTGGCAACTGCCATCTTGGCTGTTTACTTTTTGACTCCTACGGCGCAGCTTTGTCATTATCATGTTACGCCCACCCAGAGCCCGCCTCTGTCAGATAGACTGATCTGATTGGTCCGATAGGCGATTCAGCAGGCTCTGCTCATTGGGGCCAGATTCCCGTGCAGTGCAAATTAGAATTTGCTAGGGGCGGGGCATCTGGATTTTCAGGTTAGCATGATAACATAAAGCTTTTGCAAAGTTACTTTGCCTTGTGGTAACCCGTCTGCTTTCAGCTACCTACCTGACACTGGTGCTGTGTGCACATTGAAATCATGATGGGAAAAAGAAAGTAATTTTCTCTCAATGAAAAACAGTCTCCTCAAAGCTTGTGACTGCTGGTAATGGCTGCTGGTGTTGGAGACAAAAACAGATGTGCAGGTTTAAAGCACCTGTGGTTGAAGCTGCCCTCTTCAAGTGGATTGATGTCACCTAATAATAAAACCCCATAATGAAATAGCTGTACTTTATTTTGAAACAGTCGATAAAATTCAGTAAACAGTGAAGCTGTCCATTTTATTACTTTATATTCATGTGATAAATCAGTCATAACTTACGGCCATCCAACTGGCTCAACAACTGCTTCAGCAGCAACAAAATGTTCCCAGCTAGCTCCTGTTAACAGTCCACAACAGTGCTAAAGTAATTCTAAACCAACCGACATGTTGCTGCTGCAAATACACAGTGAAAAGACATAATAAGTTTGCCTTTTATTTTGTTGAACACCAACAGAAGCTAGCTGACAGTAGTTGAGCCTGCTGAGAGGCTGGGGGCCTGTGATTCGCTGAGGAGTGAAGGGAGATTTGTTATAAGTGCAGTGAGTCGGGCGATGTCACGTGTTTTGAAATTAGATTAACTCAAGATACCTGTGAGTGTTTCAGGGATATTGAGAATATAATATCCATTCAGTGGTAGCAACCAAGAGACGTTACACAACACAGGAGTCAGTGGCCCTAATTCATTAAAACAAATGTACAACACTAAAGGTCTCAGCTCCCGTACGCAACTTTGAGTCAGCTTGGATTTGCGGTACAGCAGTAGATCCGCCTAAATCACAGAATTGTAATATGACTATTCTGACTGGCATCTAAGTATTTGTAGCTACATATTAACCACCTTACAAACATGTAGTCACCATTTGGACGTGTGCTCTGGCTCTGTTGGAGTGGCTCCAGGTTGACCGAAGGATGAACACCGTTTGTGCCTGGCGCTATTTGAAACTTTTCTTTTTTTGTGTAAACACTGACAAACCACCGCATTTCAGTTTATTTTTCAGTAGCTGTCATGTCGTCCATCTTTATTTACAGTCTATGGATAGAAACCAGTTGAATTGGTTACAGTGGACCTGGGACATCAGCGTTTCCAGTTGCGTCTCTTCTTGTCGTAAACTCTAGGGGCCAGGCCTTTACACCGAGAAAATATTGGGGTGGGAAAATTAAATGACAATCATTTTCAGCCACCACATTTATCAGCACCTGATCATTCCTTCCCTGTGATTGGTGAGATCAAAATGTTTCACAAAGCACACACAAACTCTTCTACACTCAGATTTGCGCTGGTGTAAGATGCTGGTCTGTAAGATAGATTGATAAATGAGGGCCATTAACACTACTTCCTGGTGGAGTTGCACAGTAACTGGAATTGGATTTCGACAACCTCTTTTTATTCCCAACATGATTTTTCAGAAGAGCCATGGTACGCCTGCAAAATGTCACTGTAAGGAAACATAGTTGTTTCATAGTTTTTCTCTGCGGGGGTTTGTGTTCCACAATAAGTGTGATCTTTGTTATCTTTCTTCTCTCACCCAGCCCTCAGACGAGGAGGAGATTGTTGACCTGATGCTGAAGAAAATCTGCAGTCTTTTTGGGATCAGATATAAAGACACAAATGACAACAGGGGGCCAGATGTTGACCCTTAATAACAGCAAGAATATCCTTAATAATTCCTCAATCGATGTAAATATTTATCAGAAATCTGACGACTCTGAAAATCTCTAGGAGCTTAGCTTTATTTTGTTGAGTTTCATATGAGTGTTTTGAATATTTTGCATGCAGTATATCCACATGCTCATTTGTAATATTCATTCGTCTTTACTTGTTTCCTGCTCGCATGGTGTGCTACTGTGTGAATGTTTATTGCATATAAGTTAACAGCAGAAATTGTCAAACAAATTCAAAACACATAAATGGATAAAAGCTTAAAGAGTTTTTTTTTTTTTTTAAAAAGGTATTATATTGACACAAATTGTCCGAATATTCATAAAACACATATAAGATCAGTCCATTTCAGAACTTCTCACAGTACGAAATTATTACACAGTAATTACTAAATATACGAGTAGATGTGGCAATTGGTTCAACCAGACTGATAATTGAAAGGGCAGAGAGAAAATTAAATAGGAAGAGGTTCTTGTTTCAGTGCCAAGTGCACAATAATGCCTAACAAGCTGGAATTAACAGGTAATGTGTTACTTTAGCACAACAGAAAGAGAAGGGTAGTCTGTGGTTAGCATTATTGGAGCTGGATGTATTCAGTCTAACCTGGTGCCTTTCCCAGTGGACAATGGGCGAGATGCGGGGTACACTCTGGACAGGTTGCCAGACTAGGCGTTATGTCAACAACGCTACATGAAGCAGATGAATGACCTTTTCTCTGCAGTGTGAAAACGGCAGTCACTTAAACCACTGACTGTGCACCCCACCGCCAAGTGGGCAGGGGTGGTAATTGCAACCGGTCAAAATGGCTGGTGCCTTTCCCAGCGGACATTGGACGAGATGCGGGGTACACTCTGGACAGGCTGCCAGACTATCACAGGGCTGACACATAGTAATAGACAACCATTCACACTCACATTCAATTCTACAGCCAAATTAGAGTCACCAATTAACATGCAAACTCCACACAGAAGGGCTCCTCCATGCCGCGGATTGAACCCCCAACCCCAGGTTCGAACCAGGAACCTGGGGTATATTTATAATAGGGAAACATGGTTAGCCAAGGACAGTTCTTGCCACTTTTCTAAGGCTGTTTGGCGAAAATTGAAACCAAAAGCAAAATATTGTTTTGCATTTTGTGCTTATGGTACATTTCTGTGTGCTCACCTCTCTCAGGCTAACCTCTTCTCGCCTCTACACATTTTCACTTCACAATCAAAACACTTACAGCTGACTGGAGCTGGTGCAGCAGGGCAAAAATTTGGCAAACATTTCCAACACCATGTTGAAAGTCACCGAGATCTCATGTTTCTGCAAATGTCTGTCAGAGGAGTACTGTATGCCTGGCTTTATGCTTGATTTAATGCATGGTTAGCAATAAGCGTGGCCTATACACCCAAGCCCACTAATTAACAGAGGTATCCACATATTCATGGAGATATACTTAACCACATTCTGTCTCTTTCTTTCTCATATTTCTGGGAGAAAAAGGGAACTTGATAGTTAATTGAGTCAGTAGTCTCTGTAATTAAAAATTGCTTTTTTCTTCTTGAGATCAGTGAGCATAAGCATTAACAGAAATTAAAGGTCACATTTGTCACTCAACGAGACTGGAGGTGGTACTGTCTTAGTAGTTCTTTCGTATTTGTTTTGGTGGCACAGCAGAGGAAGGAACACTCTGACAACCCGTGAAAGTGCACTGATAGTTGAAATTACAGTCAGCATGAGGCTGTCATCATACTCCCCCCAACCCCCCTCCTCCAATGCAATGAGCAGAGAAAACATGATGGCATGACTCTTCTTGTTCTAAGGAAAACCCCCAAGTGAATATGCCAGACTGCTGAACAAGTACTAGTTTTGATGTTCTCTGTGTGGCCGTGTAGACAATACTTTTTATATACAATAAATTTGCTTTTGCTGCCTGGAATATGTTCACTGGCAGGAATATTTTTTCTAATCCAAGAGTGTGTGACAGTTTGCGCAGAAGTCATAGGGAGAATGAAGCAGATGGTTGAGTGAAAACAGCTAGGTCATAATTATAATATATGTTGGGGGTGACGCACATCCACAATATTAAATATATGCTTAAAAGGCAACATATTTATTAAAAATACAAATATTTTAATGCCAGTGGGCCAACAGGCAACCATTGGCTACGGTTACATGATGGCTTCTCATTCAGAATGAAATAAATCTGAATGAAATCATTCAGAATTAAAGTCTTTCCAGGTAGTTTACATGGGAAATATTCATTCCAAATGATGGTTTACATGGGAGATCAGTTCAATCGCCTTTATTCAGGTCTGCGCAAGGTTTGGGTCAGGGAAGGTTTCTGATTGGATAGGGGGCGGGGCGGATGTTACGTGTTTACGTTTGCCGGAAGAAAACACTGTAGTCCTCGCTCCGGATAACAAGATGTTTGACGATGCCGTTCTTAGTGCATTTTTCGGGTGTGTTTTGCTTATATTCTTGAAGCAGCAGTACGACAACAACCTTGTTCTGCTAATGCTTCATCTGTTGAGGATGAGAAGGGAGGTAGAAGGTCGAAGAAGGGAGATAGAAGACCGTGCTGTGGCGAATGGAAACCGGTGAGTGCAACAAGTCCGACTGCTCTATCTCAGCCTGTTGCTATGCAGCCCGTTGCTATGCACGCTATATACGTCATTGCGCCAGAAGGGCAAGGAAACGAGCATGCGCAGAAAGACTGGAATGAATTTAAAGAGGAATGAGTGTATACATGCACACAGAATTCTTTCATTCGGAATGACAAACGGAATAAACCACCCCCTTTAATCGGATTTAATTTTCAATCGGAATGACCGTTTACATGACCACTCTTAATCGGAATGGCCTTTCATTCCGATTAAAAGTGGAATTAAACTGTGCATGTAAACATACTGAGTGTCAGGATCCTAGTGTGTTTCCATTGTTTTCCCTCCCCTTTTGTTTTTGTCTCGTCTTCCTGTCTTGTGTGTGTGTGTCTGTCTGGAGCTGGGTGGAGTTGGAGTCACCACCCACCTGCACACCTGCCAGCCATCAGCAATCAAGCCACCTGCCAACCATCAGCAATCAAGCCATCTCCACCCCACTCTGTATGAAAGCCTGGCCCAGTTCACATCTCTTCGGCAGATTGTCTGCTTACCTGCGTGGTAGTGTGCTTTGGCTCATGATTCTTTGTCTTTTATTGAACTTCTGGATTTTGACTCTGTTTTCTGCCACTTAGATTGTTCCTGTCTTGCTGCACTCAGCCTCACCCAGCCTCATACCACCACAGCCATACCCACCTGGAGCCTTCTGGACATTCTCTGGACCCCTCAGACTCTGCAACCCCCACCCCGCTCCAGCTCCGCTCTTTTGTAATTACAATAAAAGACTTTCTTCATCTACCAGCAGCTTTTCAGAGTCTTATGTCTGCACTGTGGGTCCACATTTGACACTTCCGTTATGACAACCATACCAAAATAATCATTAGCATACGTAATTGACATAAATAAACGTAACAAATTACCATTAAACTACCATTATTACTACTGTTTCTAGTATTATGGCATAGGCTACTGCAGCTCTGCATGTGGTTTGTCCAGGTGTTGCCATACCGCAGCAAAAGCCATTGTTTGATTGGCCATTGGTACAACAATATATTGTCTCTCAATTTCATTACTTTAAAATGTTTTTTAAAGGGGAAAACTAGAATGTGTAACATGAGTGTTACGACCTAGGCTGAGCTGTAATTGTGACAGCAGTGAACTGAAGGTCCATGCAGAGCTTCCACAGCTGCTGTTCTCCTGGTAGAACAGTCTTTTTGCAGTGTTGAGTAAGGCAGAGAGACCACAGAGCAATGCTAAGTTTAGTCCAGCCATCTATTAATAGACAGAAATATTCTCTTCAATAGCCTGTTGATGACACTAAGGCTTTTACATGTGTATCTCAGACAGAGAGAGACTGCCAAGAGGCAGATGAAGATGAAGGTGCAAGGGGGAAGGGAGGACCGTGGACCTTGCCAAAACAGCCAAATGTAAATCTCATACCTAGTCAAATAGGACACTCTTTAGGGGTCGGTAACCTAAAGCGGGGTACACACATAAGGATTTTATAAATCTTAAGAGATTTTTTTATCTGTGAGAGACCCTACACATGAGGATAAAAAATCATGGATTGAAGAGTTTTGATTGTACGGTGTGTGGTGTGCTCTAATATTCTCAACACAGCACACCACACACATAATGACTGGCTGGAGCAAGACTAGCTGTTAGCTTGCTAGCTATAAGTTTACCTTCTTGCCAACTCTTGTCCTTGTCGTTGCTGTTGTGATACGACTTGGTGGAGACATTATATCAACACTCATGGGTTTCCCACAGCTCTACGAGCTGGTCCTCCATTTCCGACGTCCACCTGACTTTGTGCTTCAGCTCGGCCGTGCTTACTTCTTTATTTACTATGTCTGCTTCCTTGTTCCTCAGTCAGCTTGCTTCTTGATTGGCTACATTCCGTTCCACATCACAATTCACTCGGGAGTCGTTGACTTTCCCCACACACATGAGGATTTTTGATCGTAAATATTGAACAATTTTAGTATTTACGATTGTCGGCCCTGACCCTTTTCCAAGCAGATTATCGGGACAAATTAACTTTTAACACACCTCACACCACAGGATAATCTTATAGGATAATCTTATGAGACATAAGATAATCGGGCGTTTGCCGTCCTTGGTCAGGAAGGGGGAAAATTGGGCCAAAATCAGCCCGATTATTTTTATGTGTGTACCCCGCTTTAGGAGCACGTGTCACTACTGGCATGTAGTATCTTGATCCATTGCACACTAGAAATAGGAGTGAAAGAGATTTTTAACAGCCACAGTGGTTTGATTGATATGTTTTTTTGTTCGCATTAATCTCATTTTTAATCATCTTAAACTTTACTGTTTCTGTATGCCACAGAGTTGCCTTTTATAAAATCCATCTGTAGGCGTACGATTGGGCTTCTTTGTGCTTGAGTTGTGGGAAAGCTGCAGCGCTACAGAGCAGAGCCCAGCATCAGCATTGATGACTGTCCCCTGCAGTGGCGGTCTGCTCACTCAGGAGCCTATGAAAAGCTGTCTGCCCTAGCACGCAAGTATCTGACCTCCCCGGCAACCTCCGTGTAATTTTCGGCATCCAAGCAGTTGTCCTGAATCCTGAATCCTGGCCTGATTGTCCCGAAAATTACACTAGGGCAGAGTCTGGAGTAGTTATTGCACGATAAAACATTAAAAACTGATCATGGTGGTTGAGTTGTCATGCAGCTCCCACTGGCTGCACATGAATTATGGGTGTTGTAGTTTGAAGAAGAGAAGACAGCATAAATTGCAGCCGCAAGGACAGGGAAAGCGCAGGCAGCCACGAGAAGGAGTGATTTGCACATTGCAGTGCAGCCTCTTGTTCTAACTATTTAAAACTGTTCTATAAACTGATACAGCTGTAACGAATGCACCAGGTGTCTTTTATTTTGTTAGCTTTTATTTTTTATTAAGTTTAAAGGACAAGTGCACTTATTTTGATCACTTCCATGAAATAAAACGAGAAATTGAAAAAGAGTAAAATAATTTAGAAAATTGTTAAAATAAAATTAGGGAACTGATCACAGATGTATTGTTTCTGTGTGTTTTACATCTATTGTTGCGTTAATCTGCAGCTATGCTTTTAATGACGCTGACATGTCATGACAGTCAAGCACCCCCCTGGTGGTCGAGACTGAAGGTTGCAGCATTCTTTATTGGGACTAATCTCAAAAACAATAGAATGTAATGGCTAGGTGTACTGCATCTGTCTTCAAGTGTGTTATTGTTGAAAACAATAATTATGACTTTATAAAACCACTTTTTGTAATATATATCAATCTTTTGATCATCTGCCACAATAATGTAATGAATTTAAATGAAAATACCTCAAGTTGAGGGCTTTTCTCAGCAATTTTGAGATGAGATTAAAAAAGAGATTAATTAGATCAATTAATTACAGATCATAATTAATTAATCTCTCCATTTTTTTAATCTCTTGACAGCACTAGTTTTTACCTATCAGCACTCTTTAAAGACCCACCCTACTCTGCCTCAGATTCACTCTTACTCATTACCTTCTTCACAGAATGCAAGTGGGGAAAAACACAACCCTGTCAGAGTGGGCTTAGTTGACAATGGCGGGCCTGCTAGCTAAGAAAGGTAACGTCAATGTTCGGGTCTTCCAGCGCTTGTGTACAGAAGAACGGGGATTTGTGTTTTGGGAGGACTGTGCCATGTGTACTTTATATCCTGAAAATGTGGAAAATTGAAATGTCATTTTGAGACCAAACATGACAAAACATTCAAGGATGAGACAGGCAAGGCTGAATCTATCAAACATGCTGTTTTCCGGTACGGGATTCTAGCAAACACCCTCAGGTCTTTGCCACATCTACGAATCATGCTTTCAAAGCAAGCTGTCACATTGCTCAGTCCACTGCAAAATGTGGAAAGCCTTTAAATGACAGTACATCAGACACTTAGGGGGCTGTTCATGCAGCACAGCATCAACACTGCTGAAATATGCGCATGCATAAGAGAGCTTGAGTTTGAATTCACAAAACGATTTTGGAAATTTCAGAAGTATGGACCCATGTTGTCTTTCTTAATCAAACCTGAGAGCTTTGATGGACATGAACTGGATTTATCCCGGAGGGACTGACTGGGCACACAGGACATGGTAATGCAGCTGACTGAGCTAAAGAGTTCAACACTGCGGATGATAAAGTTTGCAGAGCTACACAAACAGCTGGAAACCACAGCTGCACATAATCACAGAACACCTGCTGGATGTCTCTAACAAAGGTGTTTAGCTGTCTCAAGAATACTGCACTGGCTTTGCTGACAGTTTTTGGATCAGCAATTCTCCGTGACCATGTGAAAAGTGTGCTCAGCCCCTCCCGCAGACCTGGCATTACACAGGCTGATACTGGCCCCCATGATGGTTCTGCCTGGCCTGGAAGGTCTGAGGCAAACCACACAATTTTAGTTATGAAACTAAAATAATAGAATGAAATGACCAAAATTGGCTTCTATTTTGAAACACTTGTTTGTTTTGATGCTTTCTTTGCAAAAGCAGCTGCTCTGGCAATTAAGTTGTATCTACAAGCTATTCAGATGCCTCCAGTCCACAAACCTACAAAGCATTAACAACAGTCGGGCTGCAGCTCATATCCATCCAGATGCTCAGTCTTTGTACAAGGCCCAATTCTACAATGTCTTGGACACAGTGAAGATTCAATTCATAGAGGGTTGATCAAGCAGGATTCCACAAGCTGCAGCAGCATGTAAATGTGCTGGCCATGTTTGGGACTAATTTTACATATCAAACAAGCTCAGATGTTGCATTTTCTGGAAATGGTGCCCTGTCAAGAGGTCTCTTCATTCAGGTAGAAGCTTTAGTGAGGCTCTTGCTGCTCATCCCTGCCTGCTCTGCCGAGGCTGAGAGGAGTTTTGTGCCCTGAGGATGCATGAGCCATGGCTTAGATCACCATGAGTCAGACAATGCTGAATAATATGGCCATGTGTCAGGTTCATCACAACAAACTGGACAGACTGGACCTTGAAGAAATATTAATGTCAACAATAAGCACAAAAGGGCCTTTGGATCCTTTGCTTCAAGAATGGCAAATCAGAACAGATGGCTTGGTCAGGAGATGAGAGAAGAGAGCAGTGTAAAGGAAAGGAGATGAATGGAGCACAGGGCAGAGGGCAGGAGAGGAGAGAACAGATGACTGAAGAGCATGGGAGCAGAAGATCAATGTCTGACCAGAGGAGACAGGGCTGGAGAGCAATGGAGAATATGCGCCCATGGGAGAGGAGGAGAAAGGGCTAGAGTAGAGCAAACGCTTGTGCTGCCCACCCATGTTTACTTGTGAATATGTAAATAAAAACAACTATTTGCCAAACCGTAACCACAATATCTGGACTTTATTTAACAATGCACAAATTTATGTTTATATGATGATGGTGGTCCTTTTTTAATCCCTAATTTCTGCTATTACATGCAATTAAACAAGAAAGGTCAAACAAAAAAGGAAAAAAAGAACATTGTGATACAATACACTATTAAACATTATTACTGCAAAAAAAAAGAAGAGTAGAAGAAGAAGTTAATCCCAAGTGTCAGTGAATTTAATGTTTTTTTCTTTTTCATATTTTTCTTTTTTGTGTGGCGGGCTGCATAAAGCTTCTGGCAAATCTGTACCCTCACCCCCGGTATTATGTTTTATGATCTTTAGCAAGCCTCTGATCAGTACATTTTACATGTATACAAGTATATTAAAATACGCTAAAAATGTTAAAGAGTAAACATGGTCCATTTCACACCTGACTATGAAAATGTACATAACGCAGTAAATGGTGACTAAGCAATACAAAAAAGTATGTTTCACAAACATATCAAATCAAATTTTATAAGTGCTGACAGTTTGAATTAAACAATATTCTTTACAGTCTTTTGATAGTGTATCAAACTCATAATCTGCAGTTATTGCCATATTTAACAGCATAAATATGGCAATAACTGAGTGATGTTAGACAATGCTGTCTGTGGGGACAGCAGCTGCAGATAGCAGTCTTTAGTTATTAAGCAGTATTCAACTAACGTAAAATTCACTTACCTTGACATGGTATGGGAAAACATCTAACATTATTCCACTGAGTTACTGCCTTTCAAGTCTGAAAATGTAGTCCTAATAACTCATGGACAGCTGCTTCTGTAATACTCTTACTTTGATTGCTTTTTAGCATTTATGTATCTCTGTTACAATGTTTTACCAGAAATAATTACTTGACTACTGTCGCACATCTTTTATTGTGTCATATTGTACCATCCACCACCACAGCCTGACACTGTTATTGCTCCATTACCCCATCTCCTCACAGCAATCCCTTTCTTCTTCTTGTGTCTCGAGCTCAGCGCATCACAGCAAAGTGTAAGCTTTGTGGTTAATAATGTACAATGCTTTTCTTTGGTGGAGCAGTCAGCATTCTGAAAATTGTTCAAGCTAATCTGTGGAGGGAAGAAAGTTGTGTTTAAAATATTCTGATGCAGTGCCTTTATAGAGACTTTGCTCCACTGAATGAATCTAGACTCTTCAAGCTTGTTAAAGTAGATAGTCTCCACAGCTGACATTTGTTCTCAAAACAGGAGTTTCTTTGATGAGGACACTGGAAGAGGACAGTATGGAATGAAAATCGCAACTTGGCCTGTGCATCCTTAAAGTCTCAACACATGTAAGATGCCTTAGCAACAAAATTAAATGAAATTCTTGCTGAATACAAAGCACAGAACAAAGTGAGGTCCACAGTAACACACAATGGAAGTAATTGCAAAGGTATTCCATGAGTTCGGTGCAATAGAGCATGAGTCGGAAAATGACAATGATGGAGTGAGAGTTTTGGATGTCAGCGGCTCTCGTCGACCTTCTCCAGGGTGAGGACAAGTGTTTCCTTGGATTTCTACTCCCTACTTTGCTGAGCCTCAAGACAAAGCTCTTTAAGAAACTGCCTCATTCGGTTTAAACTGCACCACTTTTAATGAGGCCACAGGCAACTGCTTTGGATCAGCGTTAACCAGCAAAGAAGCAAAAATGGCAACCACAGCCATGTCAAGGTTTTTCTTAACCCTGAGAACAGAGAGGACATGAGGACTATCCTCCTGCAAGGAGCTAATGTACTGGAACAAAGCAGTCCAACTGAGAATAAAGATGAGAAAATCCCATCTGATTCAACAGACTTCGCTAATGAGTCATGGGAATCTTTTGTCTTTGATTATCCCAAAAAGAGACCATCTGACAGCATAAGTCATGAGGAAGTACATAAAGGATTTACATAACAACCTGCACATCTCTGCAAGCATTTCCTATAGTTAGGAATCTCTTTGTCAAGTACAACACCATTACCTTCTAGGGCCCCTGTTGAGCATCTTTGTAGTGATGGAAGCAACTTGCTGACCTCATCCTGAAACAGAATGAGTGAGAGCTATGCTAATATTTTTGTTTATTTTAAATCTGTATAATCTAAAACTTCCCTGTAAATAAAAGAGAAATATTGAAAAGGAGTAATTCAGAAACTGGTGACAGTTCCATCACCACTCAGCATGGAGCATCTGTTGTAGACTTTGCTTGAGGTTATGGTTACCTTTTTCCATACTGCATATATTTTCTATAATTTCTTCACGTTCATGGCAGGAACAACACTGAAGTTAGTTTAGCATACACTTCTGCTGAATAACACATCCACACTGTATTATCCACTGTATACACACTTTATTTCTAAAGATCTATGACTCAAATGGTTTTACCAGCACACATTTTTCGGTTCATTTGTATAACCTACCTTTCTCTTTTAGCTTCACTCAAACTCTCAGTCTTTGCATTTGTTACGACAATAACGCCATGGCGGATTTTGGTGTGGCAAATTAGGCTTAATTCATTGTTACAGATGGCACTGCCCATGCTATGCTGCTTGAGCACAATTGTATAAGTATGATACAGACAGCTGTGAAACTGTTCACAGTTTTTGCAGTTCAACCTAACAGAATTTGACAATGAGAACATTAAGTTAAGTCCTTGGCCTATCTCAAGTCCAACAGCCCGCACATCAGAGTGTCAATTTGAACCTGCTGGGGGACACCAAAAACCATGACTCTTCACCACTTGGATACAAAAATGGCTATGTGTTAGACCATGGTGATGCATAGTACATCACCATCTGGGCAAACAAAGGCAACAAATGACAATGGTTCCATACATAAGACACAAAAAAGAAAGGATGTGAAGCAAATATCACCGTTAAACCAATCTGGAAATCCATCGGTAAAAAAAAAAAAAAAAAAATCTTCCTTTACCTCTGGAGGCACAGCCCGGAGTTTTTCGGGTTTAGCTATATATCACATTTTTCACGTCACTATATCACTGTGTAGACTAATCTTTGTTTGTTAAGTCTATAAACACAATGACTGAACAAACGTTACTATTTCTGTGTGCACGTTTTGTAAATAATAACAATAATAACATCGTAGATTAGCTGGGCTAACCGTTAGCTGTTAATGTTAGCCGTTAGCGGTGTCTGTAATAATCATAGACTGTATAAAAATAAGGTAATAACTCAATAAACGGTCTGTGAATAAAATATTTTTTCCAGCAGATATATTAGTTACAACATGATTGAGCTAGCAAAGCAGTTTTGTGTTGCTATGTGTGGTATTTATTCAGTTTTGGGAAATCACGATGTCTAGAAAGCATCAGTGGCTGCAGCTGACAGGCACAGCAAACAGCAGCAGCAAAGCTAACATCAGGACATCATCTGCTAAAAGCCTCCCGTTGTTGGATACGACATGAAACTACTCCTGATAGCTCAACCATGTTGTAACGAAGACATCTGCTGGAAAAAATATTTTTTTTCACATTGACGAGGCGGCGTTTTGGGTGGAGCAGTCGCTATGAACACGGAGCTTGCTGTTTCTGTAGGTACACATTTCCTGGGGACACCTGCACGTCTCGGCCACGCCCCCTCCATTGTGATTGGCTAAAGCGCAGCATTGTTCAAACTCAAAGCCACGCCCTCCCCCCCTCTCTAGTCATCTTTCACACAGGGCTGCCGACAGATTCTACAATGTAAATTGCAGAATCTGTCTTGAGAGATTACTGTCAAACAAATACGAAGGTTTCCCGAGTATGCAGTATCCTGTATGAAGGACGTGAAAAGGGAGCGAAAGACTAAAGAAAACTTGAAGAGCTGAGAGAAAGAGAGGAAGTGGAAACTGAAAGACATACTACTCCCACTGAACAAAGGACACACTTTGAGGGGTCTCTAGAATAGTTTCATCCATAATGAACAAAAAGACGTGGGCAGGTTATCATCTTGCACTTGTACAAGGGCTAGCAGATTACTAGTTCAGCAGAAAGATCCACGCAATCAGGATCACAGTCTGTGTTTGATTCCTCTTCACTTGCCACACTGCCTCTGATGTAGCTATGGATCCATAGATGGACTAAGAGATGGATCGTCCCTGTCCATGCGGTCGGGATTGTAGCTGGTGCCTATCTTCCTCATCTTTTCCTAGATGTTTTGCCACATTTATATTTGACATTAAATGATAATAATGTTATCAAATGACAGGCCATGGGTACCTTCGGCCACACCCTGAAATAACGAATTGAATAGGAAATGTGATGTGGATGATTGCTTATATGAAAGTAATGATCTGTAAGTAGCAGGGCAGTACTTCTTGCAGCTTGTGTAACAGTCACCATTCTGTGGTTTTCAGAGGAGAATGAGGCATCTAAGAATTGCACTCAGTTCTGTTAAGATAAAGAGATTTTTTTGCCCCATTTTCTCCAAATGTCAAGGTGTCCACGCCAAGCTAATACCATTTCCGGCAGACGTTTGAAGGCTCAACGAGATATATCACATGAGGCTTGAAATATTTAACCTATAATGCTCATGCCATTTTTTCAAACAGCAAAGGCTGACTGGATGTATTATGTGTTTCATGTTGTAGTCATGGACTTGTCACACGGCTAGATTTTAATTGATTAAGAACCACAAGTAGTAATTTGTATTTTTACTGTAAAGAAACATGTCAGTTAATTCCACTCCACAAATTGGCACCAATGGAAATCATATACTTAATAGAAACAAACTGAGTAGTTAATTATGAATAATTTTTGCACCAGACAAAGCCACTGCAAAAGAACTATCTACAGTACCTGTCTTACCTAAAATTAATTTGCACATTTCCATTTATTGTGAAATTCAATAGAGAAATATTCAAGTTCCAGCATAGCGGATATTCAAGGCAGATGTTTGACAACTGGGGACTGGTAAATAGCAAATGCACTTGCATTTGTAAAGCACTTTTCTAGTCTTCCAACCACTGAAAGTGCTTTTACACTACAGAGTTACATTAAATGTAATAACAGAAAGGCACATTTTGCCCATTTATGCACACATTCACACACTGGTGGTTGAGGCTACTATACATGGTGCCACCTGCTAAGCCCATAGGCTGCTCTTACATTAATGGCCTGTCACCAACAGTATCTGACAGATCTCCAGACTGCTGTCTGAGAAGCTGACCTACAGCAGTACTTCAGAGGATGTGGTTTGTGTCGACCTACCCAAGACCTCCCTGAAAGGTGTAATGACAAGGATATTTATTATATTTTGGTGATGGAGAGAGACAGTTGGCTACAATTTAGTCTCATACAGATTTATTAGACTGTTATGTCTTTATTAGTCGATAGACATTAAGTGTATTAACCTCTTCACTGATCTTTTTCATGAGGTGCTCACAAGGTAGTGGACACCTATCATCTCCATCTCTGTAACACACATCAGAGTTCATAGCTCACTTTGGGTGAAAGAAGAAAAGTTTGTAATCTGATGGACATTTGGAAATATATTTCTTGAAACTTGCTATCAGACACAAAGGATCCTCTGGTATGACAAACATAAAACTTCTTAGATTTTTTTCTTGTCTGGGTCATTTTGGGCCTTATTGTCCTTTGTTTGTGTTTTGTGCACCAGCCTGACATTCAGCCCCATCCTCATCTCTCCAGAGGATAGAAGATTTCATGAATAGCTCCTGTTTGCCCTCCCTGCCATGCTAAGCCAAAGATAGTTGGTTGTCGAACTGGACTTATCTGACCAGACCGAGAGGCATATCAGGAGACAGTGCAGTGGAGTTTCAAAATAAAGTTAATCTGAGATACAGGGTTGGTGGACACTGGTATCTGTGGCACTTTTCCTGTAACATTTAAGTATGGCTTGAAACACTGCATTGCTGGTTTTGAATTTGGTGTCAGATATGACATTGAACACAGTTAAATGACAGTTTAGATCGGCCCTAAGACTCCTTAGGCTGGCAACACTGCACTCACCCCTGGCTTGATGTTTCAGATAGCTGCCAAAAAGCACTACAGGGTCATCACCATCAGCGGTGTAGTTTTCAAAGTTGGAATCCATTTGTTGCTTTGCAAGGAAGTCTTTCAGTGTGTTAACTCAGTGTGTTGATCTCATCTTTTTTTATCTTCTATTTGATTTAATTCGTCCAATGTTAACTTTTTTTCCCTTTCCTTTTGAATTTGCATCCTAGTCACCAAAGTTTCATATTCTCTAAATAGGATAAAAGAAATGCTTAACTCACTGCTTGTTATTAGATGTTAGCTTGTTATCTGGCTGCAATACATTGCAAATGGAGATTTTGACTGTGTCCCGGTTGCTATGGCTCCTCATTTTTACAGACTGTTACTATGTAGTCAGCGCACTAATTCCACCACAAGAACATAGTCAGCGTCCTGTATCAGGCTTTGATGGACACCCTGCAGCCAATCAGAATCAAGTATTCACCCAGACCATGGTATAATAACATTTTATTGCAATTCTGTATTAAAAAAAGAATCAAATTATTACAAATTATTTATTGCCAAACAAGGACTTTTAACTCAGTAAACTGATGTGTGACAGTAAGACAGCGCAAACGTATACAGACATTATAAAAAATAAAAATAATTCCAGTAATACAAATAAGGAAACATATGGTAAACATGAAAAAGAATATAGAATACATTACAATATTTCTGTTATTACAGTCTCTGCTTTGTTAAGTGTACAATGGTGCAGGAATGTGCAGATGTTTGTCCAAAGGATGAAAAAGTTTACAGTATATTACGAGACAGTACAAAAAGTTACCTAATTTTGGACATGGTGGCATTATTTAGTCCTTACCTTTATAAGATGATGTTAGTCAACCAACTCCCCTGCTTGCAGTAGAGCAGTATTGCCCATCCCTCTGTGTCACAGCTGCAGAAAAGGACATCAACAGATAGCAGGCAGAGAGGCACGCAGAGCTAATTATTTGTTTATTTATGATTACACACATTAGGTTACATCCAGATGGTAGTGTTCTCCGCTATTGAAACACTGTTTAAAAAAGAGATGTTTCGTGATGTACATTGCAATTGTGGGTCCATTTTTTTCATTATACTATAATATTTTACACATCCCTGTATTTTCATGTTTGTTAGAGAGTATCAATTGTCCTGGGAAGAGATTTGTCTATCAGACAAAGGTTTATTTTCATTATTATTAATAATAATAATGATAATACACCAAAAAAAAAAACAGGACAACAAGGCAGTTAACCACAGGTTCTCATTATTTTTATAATGGACATTTAGGTTGTGATATGTAAACCATCCATCAACAGGGAACTAAAAGACTCTTGCCTTCAAGATCAGTCTCTTGAGAAAGCTCCAGTCAGCTCACAGTGGGGTCTGCAAGAGCCAGCTGGCTATCTAGTAAACGTTAGTAAAGCTGCCAGTATTCATAATTACACAGCTGATTTCTCGCCTCAAAAATTCTTTGAAGTTAATTTAATGATGAAATACCATACAAAGAAAATAAAGTGCCGTTGTTTGGACCATGTAGCCTACTTCTGGACTACAGACACAAAAATATGGGTCCCTGGGGCTGAGTTGCTCTCCTCTTTGGTCTGTCTAGTTCATAGTTAACATCATAGCATGGGTAACATCAGCATTCAGCAAATGCCTAGAAGAGTATAGACAATCAGAGGCAGAGCAGGGGCAATCTTCCCATAAGACATACTGTATGGACGTGCCTAGCAAGTCAGTTAAGTCTCTCCCACTACACTGTAAGCTCCTGCCATGGCTCAGTCCCTTGTGGCAAGTTGCATTATTAGCAAAGCTTGTCCCTTACTGCATATGCTGCCTGCCCACTGCTGTTGTCCCCCATCCTCTCCACTTCCTCAAATTGGTTCCCTTCTTGTTTTTAAAGCCATCTCTGATTCTGTGTGGGTTTGAGGAGAAAGTTTTGCAGAATGCAGCCTGTCAGCACAATGGCATCCACTTTTTTTCCAGTGGAAGTGGGTCCTTCTCTGGAAGATCCATCATTCCAAAGGCACTTTGCACAACATTTCTCACCCATGACAGTCTGTAATTAAAACTTTTCTTCTGCTAGAGGATCTTGTGTCCAGAATAGTGCCTTTCAAATGGGTTTTCAGAGGAACAAGGAATTTCCAATCACTGTGAGGGGTATGTTACCCAGATGTTCAGCCCCAGCTATAATGACATCTTGAGGTAAATTGAGGGTTCCAGCCTCCAGACCTCTGCCCCATACTGATCAAGCAAAGGCTCTGCATCCACCAGGGCCATCAGGGCAACAGAAAAGCTCTTCTCAAGCCTTTTTCTGACTGGACAAAAAGTCCACGCACACCTGCTAACATGTGGCTACTGTCTTTAGTCAGAAAGGTTACAATCAGCATTCATTTCTAGGCCAAATGATTGCAGCAGTCACAGTATTGGCTATTTATTGGAAGCATGACACCTGGGGGGTTGGCGCATGGTAAGGAACAATATGCAACAGCAGGTTTGTTCTTTTTATTATTCAAAATGCAACACTGGAAATGCAACAAGGTGAGAGGTCTCCTGATGATGATTAACCCTAACCTTAATTTGAAGGAGATACTGAAAAAGTAACAGAAATTAAAAGCTGGTAACCACTGTAACACTTTCACTGGCCTCCATGCTGCTTTTTACTGTTTAGTAACCTTGCCTTATCACATTTATTTTGTCAACGTGACACACCAGAAATAAAGGTACAGTTGCCTGAGGGAAACTTTGCCTAAACTTTACCTAGCTCATCCACTGGAAAAAGTCCAGCAAACCTCCACTGGCAAATGAGCGGCAAGCTGGCAGCACGGGGGAAGCCAAAACACTATTAATTTGTATACACTACCCACACTGCAAAATCTGCAACGTTTTCCTTAACTAGCCATGCTGCATTTTTCCAAGGTGCTGTAGCTCTCATATTTTGACCTTCAGTTGCTAAGCAACTCAAAGCGCAAAACCCAGCACCAGGGCTTTGAGTGCACCTTTCCAGCTTTGTAGCCTCTGAGCCAAGGAAAATAAGGCATAATAACCACTGGGAGTGCTAGCTGGGTAGCAGCAGTCTTTTTCAATAGCACTGGCTAGCAACAGGCTGGCAGCCAATCATCAAGCCTTGACGTCTGGCAGCCCGCTTTCACCACGTGGAAATGGCTGTGGTTTCATCTAAAGTGGGTTAGGAAAATTATAAACCTTACTAGGTGAGTGCTGCATCCTGGGTAACAATACAGAAGTAGAATGCAATAATAATGTAATGCTGGTGTTGAGTTAGCATTAACTGTATAATACAGTATATAGGGTAGCGTGGGTAATAACAGCACGGGGACAACTTCTCTGGAGGAAAACATGTGAATACTTTAATGTCCCTTAAGAAAAGTAGGACAACTGACAATTCATCGACACATATCACTCCGCCCAATGTAAACAAACACTACAAAGCAGCTTATGTATATAGTTCCTCATTCCAACAAATGTAAATAATGTATTTATCAAATAATGAGCCATTAACTAAATCATGAAATATTCAACTAATACCCAAAACAAAACAACATTCAGAACAACACTAAAACAAAATAAATCTCATCTTACAATAACATATAATGCAGATACTGATTTTTTTTGCTTTGTTTTTAGCTCTCTTTAGTAGATGGTGGAAATTCACAAGGCTGTTCTGAAAGAAATTAAAGAATCCAATGGCATAATGATTTAGATTCAGGAAATTAGAAAGTCAAATTCAGGCATTTACAAAATTGTGACAAAATGTGAGTCACTTTATTTCGCTCTCGAAGGGCAGTTTTAGTCCATATGCCTACCCTTATTTTCAGCGATGGGAAAAAAGAAAGCAGACAGCAGGTGGACCAGTACCCTGTGTAGGTTGCTGAATCAACGGTTGTCACACATCACTTGCATTTCCTTTTCTTTTGTCTTTCATCCTGTGATAGGTTACGGTACAGCCTCAGAATTCAATCTATAGACAGCATGGGATTTGTAGATATTAGCTAGAGAGGTTTGAAATGGCTGTTTGATGACAATAACAGTCTTCACTTCCTGCTGCCATATGGCCTGCTGAACACAGTGTGCAGTCTGTTACAGTCGATTTCCATGTTATTTCATGCACAGACACAGATGAAAAGGATGAAAGAAAAGACCAAAAGATTGCTTATTGGATCTTTAACCAGGGTATTTGATCTTGTCTTTCCCACAAAGTATGTATATGAATTCTAACATAGCACAGGCTCATTCTCTGACATTTCTGAAGTGCAAGGTATAAAGCATCTAAATGGAAGTTGGCATAACCAAGCTGTGTAAAGTATAGTACATTTGCTAATGACACCAGTGTCATAAAGAAAAATAAAATAAAAAGCTTGTTTGACCTTATTTCAAAAGCCAGGTGGAAATTAATTGGAAAAAGCTAGAATTAAATATAGCACCAGGCAAAAAGCTTCAGAGATGAATAGAAATGGTGGGATGAAATTAATTAAGACTATTAAATGGAAGCTGAACTTCTGACTCATAGCTTGATTGAATGAAAAGTGAAACACTGATGTCAGAGAGTGCCACACAAGGGGACATTTAGCCATGCTCCAGTGAATGCGATTTGCCTGTGTGTGCATGTGCGACTGCCCATGGTAACTGGATGTGTTAAAAGATTAAAGTCCTTCCTTCATGGGCAGCTGTGATCATGGACTCAAGGGTTGTATAGGCAAAGGTTGGTAGGCATAAATTACATAATTTTGTTCCTGTCTCATGACTGTGACCAACAAGTTTCTCACCAGGTTCAGAAATGTGTTCTTATCCCTGCTTCTCAAAAAGCTCTCTGTGGTGACATTCTAAAGAAACTCCATGTACTCATCGACTCTGTTGTTAATGTGTCCTCCACACGCCAGCCTGCCACTTACTGTTGCTTCACTAGTGCAACATGTTCTCACTCCAAGTTGTGACATATTGCTTCTTTGTCAGTGGACTTTTACGTCTATATATAACACACTAGGTATCTTCTTGCGTTTGCGGTTGACATCCCAGGATGTCACTACCAGCACCGGCATATCAACGAAAGCACATGGTAAGGTTTAGGCAACAGAAGCATATGGTTTGCTTCTACATTAATACAGGAAACGAACACTAGGATTCAAGGTTTGTTGGACCTTTCTAACACTATTCCTGCTCACACTATAGGATTTTCCAAATCCTTATGTCGTTACTGGCAGTGTTTAAAACTGATGCCACCCTGTGGCATATCATACCACTGCGTCAGGTGCCATCTGGCCGTGTTATGAACTGATGCCATCCGTCCGGATATCATACTACCGCAACAGATGGCTTTTGCCATCAGTGGCTGGCTTGTGTACACATTAACTTTATACAACAATAGGTAAAGAAATTTTGAATTCCAATTTGGGGCCAACTCCATCATTAAGTCTATGGAATTAACCAGAGTATATGATGCACTCCTCCTGGTATCAGAATCATGGTAATTATTCAGTCTGCACAATTGCCAGTGGGTTTCACGCATGGTATGCCATCCTACATTTTGTAGGATGGCAATCGAAGTCATTGTTTGAATACCAAAAGTGACCTTGTTTTTTGTTGGGTGGCCGTAGTCCAAAGAAATTGCTCATCCAGAAAGCAGTGCCTCAAAAATATAGACTCATCTTCAAAATGCCCCTATTCCAGGTTACAAAGGGCAGTACATCATAATACATTTTGGGAGAGTAGAACGACCCACATAAGAACAATCAAAGGGAGAGTGAGCTATGTGCCACACACTACCATAACTTCTGGGGCAAAAATGGTATAGTCCAAGCTACGTGCAGAACACGCATGTATGAGAAGAACTGATTGTCACATTATTTCAAAACTTAATTCCTTAACAGGTTCACCCGAATGATTAATTTAGCTAATTCTTAAAGCCTGAAATTAGATTTTTGTGTTTTCACAAAAAAGTTTGGTGATTTGTTAAATTATAAACTAGATGTTAAAACATGACCATCCTGGATGAAATCTGGAGAAAAATAGACACCATACAAAGCTGAGTCAAGGACTTTTTTTGTGGTTTGGCGTGGTGATAGCTATGACATGTGGACCTGAGGAAGCCAATCTGTGGATGTTATTTGCTTGGTGGGAAGCATCAGTATACTAATGCATTATTGTAGCTATCTTTATTTGAGCTATGAACTAACTTAATCGTAATTCATCCTCTTACTTTCCCAAATGGTGATATTTTATAAAGTCACATTTGCCTGAGGCAGTTCAAACCAGCAAAGGGCATTAGCTGCTGAATGTCATTCATTACTGCTCTGAAGAGAGGCTCTTTGAAATAATTACTGGCTTGGCATGAAATGGCCATTTAATTTGAAAATCTATTAGGATGGGGCCATGGGGAGCAAGGTGCTATTCAATTATTTTGTCTACTTGCAAAGCTAGTCTTAATTTATATCACATACAGTGTGTATTACTGTATATTACCATCTATGTAGAACCCATAGAACTGATATATGACTAAAGTAGCCATGTGGTAATGTATTAATACTGTGTGTAACTTTTCACTTAAGGCTTGAGCTGGCTCTTAAAGTTGTTTCAATGTTAATACATCTGATCACTTCTTTTCTTTTAGGTGTCACATTGTTTTAGAAGTAAGAAAACTTTCTAAATCCCATTGACACTTGTAATAATTCAATAACTAAATATCCAGCCTTGTATCAGATATATATATATATACATATATATATATATATATATATGTATTGTTTTTTTTCCCTGATGGAGTCTTTATTACTTTCATGAATTGGCAATGTTTGAATCAAAAGTTTCTCTGTGTTCATGTGAAATATCCCAGGGTTTCACAAAAAGAGTGCTGAATTGACTCAATCTATGTTTGTGTCACGTTGACTTTCAGGGTGCCTATAAAAATGACTCTCAGTGGAATTTGAGTCTGGAAACCAGAATTGCTTTGTTGCTGCATTTCATCCCTACATTTACAATTGACCGCTTCACGCTAAAGATGTCAACACACCTTATCTCACCAGGAGACATATTTGTTTTCACATCCCATTTTCTGTCAGTCAGGTCACCTGCTGATCATGTGTTTAAACTGACTGAAGAACTTTGGACATTAAATATGCAAGAATTCATCATTTTACCATGTGGCCACAGTGGGCCACTTCTCAACAACAGATACACAGCCACACTTAAGCCCCATTTCCACTGAGCAGTACAGTACAGCTCAGTTCGGTACGCTTTTTTTTCCATTTCCACTGCGAAAAGTTGTGGATGGTACCAACTGAACCATTGCGTACCGTTCCCATTTTTGGTTCCCCTTGTGTTGGGGTACCTAGCACACAGATCTGATAGGAAAAGAAAGCACTGTGAGCACTGCAGTCCGTTGATTGGTCAGTAGCGGACTGTCACTCTTGTTCAGGGCTGAGTTGTGGCTGGTTTTGAGGCTAGTTTTAAGAACAAAGACTTCTGAATTTTTTTTCTAGAACTACTAATGTGTTATATTTAGCACCATGTAAATAAAATAAATGATTCTGATTTAATAAACTGAGTGGATACTGAACATGAATCACTTGGTAATGGTGGGTAAATGAAAAATCAAGTTCATGGAACAGTCATCTCATTACTGCCGCCAATTACATTATGGTGTTGGTTCAGTTTGTTTTTTGGTTGATTTGTGTGTTTTTCACAGGATTACAGAAAAACAACTGGCCCAATTTTCATGAAACTTGGTGGAAGGGTGTAGCATGGGCCAGGGAAGAACTCATTAAATTTTGGAGCCCCTTCACAATTTTGGAAGGCCTGCAAATTGCATATCTTGGCAGGATAGCAGGCTATTCAGTTATTTCAATGAGATCTCTCAGTTGGCATGATGAGCCAGAAAGTTGCAAGTAGATGATTCATGTAGCTGTGTGGCTTCTGAGACTGTTCAGTATTTCATAACAGAAACATACTTTCGCTGGAGGGGGACAGGAGACATTAGTTTGGGGTCAGGGTTACCTAATATGTTCAAATAATTGACTGCTGAAGGGAAAATAATCTCTCACAGGGGCTGTTGTATGAAAGACTGTCAGAACAAATGGTAATACTGACTCTGGTGATTCAGTGATGACAGCTCTTCAAGTATTTTGCACATAAATCTTCAAGTGAGACATTCAGTAAGAAAAGTACCTTCACTTAGAGTAATGCACCCCAAGACTAACGGTGTTAACTTGTTTTGCAGCAATTTCACATTTCTGATTGGGGGCCTGTCCACAATATGGCAATTAAAGCCTATTGCAGGGCTTGGTGTGTTTGAGTCCAGCTGTACTGCTTTTAAAAACTTGTCAGTTTTGATTTTATTTCATATTTTGCCACTTTAGCTCCCATTCCATAGTGTTTGTGTTGTTTACTTGCTGTGCCATCTGCCATTCTGTTTTTCTTTTTTTGGTTTTGTTTGTTTGGAGGATTATTTCAGCCACAGGATCCAGTATCCGAGCTCCTGTGCAGGCACACAGGATGTTCTCATACTGTCGGTTTCAAAGTACCTTGTGGAACTGTGCTCTGCAAATTGTATTCTTAACAGGCTAGTTGCCGGCCCCTTATCAGAGACCTTTTTCTAACAAACCTTTTAATTTATCATATGCCCTCTTGAGTTGCAGATTTGCAATTGCTTTTGATTTGTGAATAAAAAAAACAGTACTGTTTAGCTGTTCCTGCATACTGTCATGTACAGTAACTCCTTGTCAATGCCAGTCCATACCTGGGATTTTTTGACAATGCTCAATGTGCCATGCACTGCTAATGTAGTCAGAGGAAAAAGCATTAAAAATAGACTTCAGGTTGCAGGTACATGCATGAACACAAATGAACTGCTGAGTTCAAGTTATGTGGTTATGAACTTACATATCATGATTCAACACCTCTGACTAGGGCTGTATCAGTTCGAACCAAACCATCAAGGTCCAGGGTTCACAGTCTGGTATACGCAGTCGCACACTGAATAAACAGATTGATGCAGGTAATGCAGAACCAAACATCATAAGCACAAGTTCTGCTTATGAAGTTTAGCCATACACCTAATCTCTATAAAGAGATATCAGCACATTAATGCAGACTGTAAAACTGTAAAATACTGTAAAATAAGAAACCGAAGTATATCAGAGTGGGATTCTTTAACTCTCCAAATTGGCATAGTTTTCAACTAACCTATTCATTACAACAGCAAAATACAATTCCTGAAATTCAGTCATGGCTTTTGATTTTGGTTTGCAACCCCAAGATATTCAGTGGCCACATCAGGCCACTCCATGAAAAATACTAATCAAACTATGAACAGAAAGCAGAACACTGCTGATACCAAAATGTTGTGCTGTTGCCTATAGATTCTAAATGCAGATGTTTGTTCATGGAGATTAGGATGATAGCTTACAGGGTATTGTGTTTTGCATTCCTCAAGCAGAGGTATTGACCAGCTCTTTTCAACTTGCAACAGTGTTCTTCAGCAAGACACTGAATGAACAGAAAATGTCATCAGGGAAATGGATATCTCTTCACCCTGTCTTCAGCCTATGCAAGTCTCTATATTTAGGTAATTAGTAAAGCTGAGCACACCATTATGTACTCAGTCTTACTTTATTCTCTATAATTGTATTCCTCTTACTTTATTCTCATGACTACTAATTATCAGATCCTTAATTTCTTCTTCTTCTGGTGTATGTCCTTAGACCGTCAGCTCCGTTGATGCAAACCAGTCCAGCGTGTCATCATCCACGTCGATTAGACCACGATCACCATTCAGTGGCCGGTATATGGGGCAGCTGCTTATTATATGTTCTACAGTTTGTAATTAATCCCCGCATTTGCAGTGGGCACTGTCCGCAATGCCCCATTTCTGCATTGCTGCACCGAAGCATCCTATACCTGTCCTCAAGCGGTTGAGGGTTGTCCATTGCTGTCAGGGCAGATGCTGGCCAAGGACGTCCGTGGGATCTTCAATAAACTGGTGAAGCCTAGATGGTTCTGCTGACTTCCACTGGGCCCTCCATCTTGCCTTGACCCAGGAGGCTTTGGAGGTGACAGTTGGTATTGTGCGGAGCAGTCCTTGGGCATGTGCATCAGGACTTGAGGCGCGTATGTTGTGGTGCCTCCGTAACGATGTGGAGGAGATGGGATTCACTTGTTTGTGCCTTTCGGGCAAGGGCAAGTGTTGCTGCTTCCTGTCTGACCTCGGCTGGAGCGCTACCAGCGAGGACAGGTAAGTGGTTTGTTGGTGTGGCTCTCAGGCACCCGGAGACAGACCGTAGGGCAGTGTTGAGATCCTTCATTTATTCACACATCATTCATGAATTCATTCGTATCAATGGTGCAGTAGGCACCTCAGCCTCCTCTTCCAGGTTTCTGCTTTATATTGTTTTTGACATTTGACATTTTGGCTTTTTGTAGTAGAAAGAGCACATATGTAATTGATAGCATCAAAATGCTTTGCTGCCACCCTACGATCTGATTCTAGCAAGTGCCATTACAGGCAGTAGGAAGATGGGGGGGGGCGACGGGGGGCACAGACAGTCTCATGTTCTCATGTACTTCTTACAGATTGTAGTGACAGTTTCATCAAAAATGACGAAAAGTCACTTCACACAGTCAAGCTACCAACTGTAGCTTTAACAGAGATCTTTATGTATGATCTATTCATTTACCCTGTTTATTCGAATGAAAGAGCTAAAAGAGCTTGTTGAAAATAGAGATCTCCGATGCAATGTGCTCTGACATGAGTTTTTATATATAGTGTGGGTGGGGTTATGTTAAGGGTTGCTCCAGTGCATTATTGAGCCATGGAAAATCCTGGACACAAAAATTATGAAAAGTAGTTTGATGGTCCAGCTTTACCAGGACTTTAACCGTTGCTAATCTTTTCTTTCAGGCATAGGATGTTGTTGTTGGATGGCCACATCCACTCAGACACAAATACTCTTCTGTCCCTCGTGTGTGATGCAATTTTGGGAATGCTCACCCTCTGGATGTTGCGATACCTCAGGTTACAAGTAGGATGCAGATTGACCAAGAGGGTGGCAGAAACTCCAGCAACACTTCTATTACAATGTAAGTCAAAATTTCCTACAACCAAACATTGTTTTATTCAGTCACACTTTCCTCTTAATCATCAGTATGACTAATATGTGACTGTAGGGTGATCAAGCCTGTTTATTTTGGATTTACACTAATGGACTTCTACTCAGCTTCCTGACATCAGAGAGGAATCGGTGACCAACCACTGGGTCACTTCAGAGACAAACTCAGCCACATGGTCTGAAAGGTGTTTCAAACTTAACTTTATTATTTAACATGTTGGTGTTGGTGTTATCCAGGAAGAAGATTCAAGTTGAGATGCCACTCTTACACCAGGTCCCCTATGGTGCAGACGTCTGTGTGTACTGTATGCTAATGTGATAACACCCACCTTTCCCTGCGGTTGTCTTTTAAGAGGACAGACAGAAATGCGGATTCCAGGAACCAACATGTTGATTGTAATTTTATGCTTCACCTTTCTTTCTATTTCAGTGCATATACATAGACATGTACATATATATATGATGTTATAACATGATCACCATGTATAACATTTAAATCTGAATTAGTAGTGTCTGTTGACCACTTATTTATAAGCTGGTAATATCCTGTTGCAGACAATGTGTGTTTGGTACCATTCAATAGCAGACAGCGGCACGTTGGTAAATAAGGAAGCATTAGAAATGTTCCAAGCTTCATTAACTATCTAGGAAGCAATTAAAGTAAATTAAACTTTAAACTAGCAAAGGTACAGGAGGGGAGGAGTGAAATGTCCCGCCAGTGACAGTGAACTGCTCCTACTGGACATCAGCCTGAGACAGACAGCTGGCAAGGCCAATCACAGCACAGAGGCCGGAGCCTGCCTGCCAGTCTCAACCCCTTTGGACAACTATAAGATGAGAAGAGACTTTTTGACCAACAAGGTCAAAAAGAAAGGCAGACTCCTGCATGCCCACACTGGGTGTGTGAAGATGACCGACATGGAGGGCCAAGCTCACCCGAGTCAAAGTTGCCATGTGGGCTCAGGAACGCCCAAAAGTGCCCGAGGGCTCCAAGAAGTTCGACCGAGGAGAAGAGAAGGACCAGCTGAGCAGGCTGCCCCGTGGGACAGCACCAGGAGCGGTTCACACCAAGGAGCAGCGCTGCTTTTTCCTCTTCCCCCCTCCAGAGCATCTTCTTTCTGGTCTGCTACAATTCAGGTGAAACAACATAATTTTCCTGTGCTGGGGTTTGATGCGTAGTTTAATAAGTATGGTAGGGAGTATTAGATAAAACTAGGATTTCCCCTAAGTTTTCAGATGTTTCCCTCTTTGCTTCCCATGCCGCTCAGCTGTTGAATTGTGCTTTTCACGGCCTCGTGCCTATGACCAAATCACAGCCGTGATGATATACGAGTATAACATCACTCCCTCTCGTGTGATATTGCTTAATTAACATCACTTTTTTCCTAATATTGAGCTACTCAAACCCTACAGTATTTATGGTGAAAAATGTAGGCACCTGAATAAACTGTTCATAATCAAACAAATCTTACATATGTAATGGTGGAGAATGCACACCCTAAATGAATCATATCAATCAAACTTTTCATACAAAATGGTGGAGAATGTCAGTGAGCATTTATTTAATAAATGCTGCCACAGAATAAATTATAAATTATGTAACAATCAATATTTCCTACAGTGACTGACTGTCTTTTTAAGAAACAGTATTGCGCAGAGGGAGTGTAATTATTCCAGTATGACAGAGGAAGATATCCAAGCCAGCCTGGGGAATTCATTTCATGTTTTGGTGTGATGCTAGGAGTCGCACAGACGAGGTCCCACTACTCTGAAACACACTGGAGTTGATGGCAGCACAGATGACGAAAAGGGTGAACGTGCATTAGGTGAAATCATTCGGGCATCCTACTTCCCCACAGTCAAAGGAGTCTGCTGAACTGGAAACATCCAGTGAATCTTACATAAAAGATATGGTTTTCTGCATGGTCCATATCTTGACAGATACTTGGTCAGTAACAACCAGCTTGAGTCAATTGAGGATCAGGAAGGCCCAGACAGTGAATTCCCTATGGGTTCCAGCCCACACCAGGAGACTGAGGAGTTCATTGCCAATTGAAAAACAACCATCTCTTTATCAGAGTTTTGAGTGCTCAATCTATCAATTTGTAGAGCCTCTTGTCAGTTCTGCAGAGGAGCTACCCCACTGAGATAAGACCTTTTTCGTTTTATTTCTCGGCAAGCTTCTGGAATATCTCTGCTAAGACATCAGTATTTGACATGGACTTTAATGGGATGTCGGAATGTCTGAGAGAGAGGACTTTGGGACGTGACAAACATCCACATCCCCACCTATAGAGAACTTCGCCAACAGTTTGGATCTGCAAAGCAAAAAAAATCTTTTTTTTTTCCTAGATGAATACACACTCTTAAAAAGGATGTGCCAGTTTGTGCCAACATGGAACCCGCATGGTCAAATGTATTTAATAATTATATTAAAAGTAATAATAATGTTTAGAACAGCATCCCTCCTCAATACAGTAGCCCCTATGTGAATGTTTTTAGTATGTTATGTATGACTTTTTTAAAAATATTTATTAAATTGCCTTTCATACTACAGGGTCTCTCTACTTACTTGGTGTTTTGGTGCACTGAAAAGTGATCGGATGTTGGTTTTTCTTTTTTCTGCCAATTCTGCTGACCTTAATGGCCAATAAATAGGACACACATACACACACAAACACACACACACGCCATGCTGGTTATTTACAGTAGTAGGAGAGAGACAAAATCTGTTAACTGAATTAAAGCTAATATATGCCTAATTGAATTTAATTTTCCCAAAGAAGCAAATTTATTTGTTTTACTGTCAGTGTAAAAAACAACAACACACGCATTATTATGAAGGCTGCCAGACACTTGATGTTCGCTGTAATTATATCAAGTCTTCATTTATTTAAAAGACTATAAACAAAATCACACCATGGCAACAACTTCAAATGCAGGAAAAATATACTTGGAACTTAATCATTTAAGATGTTTGATTTTCAATTTAAATTTGATTTTAAATATAGAAATATTACAGTTATCATTTGCAAAAGATAAAAAAATTGGTATGAGAATGCAGTATTCCCTTTTGTAAACACACCTCTGTAAATTCTAACAATCCAAACTGCACTAAAATTGGTCCAAAATTCTTTGAGTTTGAATGATTTTTAGCAGCTGGGCTGTTTGTATGACTGCTGCATTCACGCAGAAGATTACACCGTGAGGTAATGAAGTCAACAAAACGCTGTCTGGTTACAACTGGTAACGTGTTTTGTTCTTTTGAAAAGTAGAAGTAAATAAAGGTGTCTGACATGTCTGGACCAAACCATTGCGAGGCAGATGATGGGCGAGGATGCAATCTTTTTAAAGTTAAAAATGCATCATGTTGCGTATATAATTGGCACAAGTCCTTTCAGTTTTTATTATTATATAATTTAAAATTGTATAGTTTCCTAAAATGATATATTGTTTTTCCAAAGAAGGGGGGGTCCAGACCTTCTGCTTCTGTTTCCTCCCACACTCCAGAGACATGCAATTGGCAACTGCAAAATTGCCCGTAGCATATGTGAACGTCAATAAAACTTAATCTTCCAATAATTGTTACATCTTTAATGTCATCATTTGAATAAGAGGTAGGATTAACCACTACATGGTAACAAACAACCACCATAGTTTCTGCTCTCTATTCACATTGTGACATACACAAGCTGAACTTACTAGAGTACGCCCACTAGCGCACATGCGCACACACACACACACACACACACTCACAAAACCATCACATTATGCATATTTTACTATGCATAACAATGTTATTATATACCATATGACAATATTGACTACTAATTCCTTTACATTCCTCATTAGTTTTGTTGTTGTTGTTGTTGTTTTGTTTTCAAATGAAATGTGGAAAAATACTTTGTCCAGCACATCCAATCAGTTGACAGCTGGAATATCAAAAAGCACTTCAACAGGTAGTTGTTGAAAACATTGAACTTTTATCAGCAGTTAACAGGGAAACCGGGAGGGAGGAAACATGGAGGAAGAAGGGAAGGAGAGGACAAACAAATATCACACAGAAAAACAGCCTAATGCATTTGGCACACACACGGACAAGACTGAAAAGAATCCTTTCAAGTTGACTTCTTAAAAGCGTCTGCTGGAGCAGGAGAGGCACGTGTACAAGATCCATACACCCCATCTAATGCACTGACAAATATGCATGCACAAAGCAGACACAAAACCTTTAAGCAGCCACCAAATGTAGCCCTTCACAGTCAGCACAAAGGTGATTCTTGAAAATACAAAAATTAGGATTTTAATACAGTCATAATGTCACTTTCTATGTCCTATAAAAATGGTTACTGCCTGTGACAATTGTTGTGGCCTTGCTTACAAGCAGTACTGTAAACATAGCAAGTGTATCCACAAGTCAGCAGTTCAAGGTAATATGAAACAGAAAAAAGATCTGCATACATTTCACTCAGTTCCACTGGCTTGGAAGTTTCTCTTCACAAAGTGGGCTGACTGTACAAGCAAGCCTGTCACCATGACACTTAATTAGTCCAAGACAAGGATTCATCAGAACACGGTGTCCTCTTGCATGAGAGATACTGTCACCAGCTGGAGTTAAAATTCAGCCAACAGGAGGGTTAGAAACTCCAGTAAATTACATTGTATACGTAACTTTGGAATATGGGAAGGAAATTACAGTAATGTACTGTACACGTTCAATGTTCAAATTAAGTGAACCTTTGTTGGCAACAACATAGGTTCATCATGTATACACATTCCAAGTGTTTTCTTTTACAGCTAAGAAAATGGTGGTACCCATATTTAGAAAAAAAACAAACAAATAAAAAAAAAAAACTTTTTTCTTACCGCCCGTTTCCCCGAGTTTAAACATACAGTGTGCTTTTTTTTTTTTACCAACTATGGTTTAACACTTTCCTCAGTTGTGGTATTCAGCATCACAATAGCAGATTTGCACCTACTTCTCATAAAGTCAGACAGTCTAAGCAACAGCATAATTTCTATTCTTAACAACAGAGAGCACAATGGCATTGCCCTCCCTGAGAGGTTCTGAAGGTGATAAATGATTGTCTTAAACTAGAAGGTCAATGCAGCAGCCAAGCTCATTCAAATGCATCATTTCAAATGTGTTTCATTCTTCCAGTGACCTTTTGGCACCCTTACACTCCTACAATACATATATTTATGCAAACAATCTCCACGAGTAATCAACAACATGTAACACCAAGGCTAAAAATGTTTACATGGTGAATGAAAAGTGTAGTTCTGGATTTGCTTTTAATACTGGCCGCTCAGGTTCACGGTCTGTGTTAAACCATCAGTTGGCCTTGATGTTTTCTATCTTTTGACCCTTGTATTTTATGTTCTTTTTTGTGAGGCTGTTCAAGACATTTTCCCATTTCTTGCATAACAGCCAAAAATTGTTTGCCATTGATACCCTCTTTAAAAGTGGTGGCACAGCTCACCAAAAACATTTTTTTTTTTTTTTTTTTTTTTGCCACATTAGACGATGGCTACAGTGTTTCCTCCTCATCCTCAGCTGTTGCACTGGTGCTAAGTACAGGCAGATTTTCCTTCAGCGAGATATCGTCCACCCGCTTTGGGCCACTGTCCTCAGGTTCTTCAGGTATGGATGGGTCTGAGTTACTAATCACATATCCCGGGAGGGTGGCGTGCATGTTGACCATGGGGGGAGCTGTGCTCCGATAAACACGGCTTGAAACAAGTGTGGTGGAGCGGGTGGAAGGACCACCCCCTGCCAGGTGGGACTGGCTGCTTGTGCTGTTGTTGTTGATGCCGACAACAACTGAGCCATAACGATAGCGGCCGCAGACCACTGGGCCCTCCCACTCAAAGGCCAGGTTCCAGCGTGTCCATGTTTTCTTTATCTCTGCCTGGACCTGTGAGAATGGGAAGAACAAAGGCTATAAATATAAAAAATCATCTTGCAAAATCAAAAATCATTTGTTTTAATTTCTTGCGTGTCAGTGTAGACTGATGTTACTTGCTGCAGGAACTGTAATTCAGCCAATTCAAAATGTAAAAACTAGGGTTGGGTCGGTTCTCGGTAATACCAATTCGGTTCGGGACTCCGTCTTGGACAGCCTGTACTCAGGCGGAACGTACACGGAGCGGACTCCGCAGAGGTCCGCCCAGACTAAAAGCAGACATCCACAAGCCCTGTGTGTGCAAAGCTCAGATTTTACGACCGCGCGGACTCCACTCCGGACACAAGTATCACACAAAAGACTGCTCGGCATTTATTTTTCACATTGTGGGGATTTTTAGGAAACTACAACGCGGAAGTGTGCTTGACTATGGAAGCCCGAATGACTGCAGACATTCCTTGCAGAGTCTGCTCCGCTTACAGCCTATTTCCACCAGATGCGTGTTGGTTGCGTCTCTGCTCCAGCACGGCAGGATCCGATAGGATTCAATTCTAGTCAATGTGTTTGTTTCCACCAGCTGCGGCTGTGCTGCGTTCCGGCTCCGTCACAGCTCCGGCAGTCCGGAGCCCTCCGCATCAGATACGCAGGACTTCTATTTTTGCCGGACGTCGGAGCACAACGCAACAATTCAGCACAGAGCAGATCGTGCGGGGCAGGAAGTCGTGCACAGAAACACGATAAAACATCCGGTTAATTTTCAAAACAAAATACACAGTGTTCACGCAGATCATATTTCCCTGCACTACACCTTGAAAACTACATAATGGGCGGAGGCAGGCCTGAAGTCAACAGGTCAGAGGTTTTCAGACGTCATTTCACCCCGTGAACACCATGGACAAGGAGATATTAATCACGGCAGTGCACCGAGATGTCTTCCGACGGAGCTGCACCGCTCTGCACAGCAAACGCAGTCAGTGGGTATTGACGGACGGTGGAACACGCAGCGGATAACCTGCGCTGCGGTTCTGCAACGGACACGCATCCAGTGGAAATCCAGCGTTACAGTATGCCTGAGTCTGTGAGCACCTGTGTCTGCCTCTTCACCATGCGTACAGCGAGCAGGAGAGAGAGGGGGGTGGGGCGGGGACTGAGCTAAGGGGTGCGAGTGCGCATGCGCTGAGGCCTCTATTGTAGCCTGGAGTTTGTTTAACAGTGATGGGGGAGTCGATAATGGCGGACAATTTAGTCTTGAAGAAATCAAAGAATGCGCCAATATGGCAACACTTGGGCTTTAAGCCAGACGAAAGAGGCAACCCTTGTTTGCACTGACTGAGTAAGCTAAACCTGCAAATTTATTTGTAAGGAATAAAAGAAACAATGTGTGACAGCATTTTTGCCTATATATATTATTATGAAAATAATGTGGGTTGCACAGGGTAGTATACACAGTAAAATCAGACTATCAGCGTTTACATAGGTTACTTAGTGGCTGTGCAATAAGCTTCTGCCACCGGGGATGAATTTTCGCGGAAAAAATCTGCTTCACAGCAGGAAATGCGTCATATACTGCCAAACTAGTCGATCAGCCAATCAGGGACTGGAGCTGGTCCTTATGAGGAACTGGCCGGGGCATGAGATAGTTGAGTCACGAGCACAATGGCAGACGGACAAAGTTTGGAGATAAGTGAAAAACGGCTTCCCAAAAGAAAACAAGCTCCTCTGTCTGAGGAGGCAAAGAAGAGCAAAAAGGAGAGTGATAAAAGAAGAGGAAAAACAAGAGGAAACCTCAGCCAGGCGTTCAAGAGATGGAGGGAGCTCTGTGACCAAAGAGGCTTCAACACCGGTGTCCAGCTAGCTTTCTTTCTAATGGATCAGTAAGTGACACGGCTAAATGTTAGCTAGACCAGAGAGGACTGTATTGTACTGGTTGCTAGTTAATTCCTAGCTGGCCAGCATCGCAAATCACCGCAACCAGGGACCGGGTAGCGAGTGTTGGTCGGCTGACATCCTCGTTGCCATTCTACGGCAGCCCTCGGACAGTGATTACCCCGTTGTTTGTACTGATACTGTACATATTGGTATAATTTACTGTGAGTTGTTTGTTCTGGTACTGTACAAATTGGTATCATTTACTATGAGTTGTTTGTACTGGTACTGTGCATTCTGGTATAATTATTTGCATTACTATTCGTTTTTTCTTCAGATAAATCTGATAATTGTTGCTCAGTCTCTTTACTCATTTATTTAGTATGTGTCCACACACCTTCTCATTCTACATATACATAGAGGTATACTGGTGGCTTTACAGCCTACATTTTATTGATTATCTCTGATCCCCACGGTCAATTTGGTCTTTGCAACAGTACGAGCAACACCGCTGAAGCTAGGTGGCGCCAAGCTAAAAAAAAACCGAACCCCATCTGTTGCCTCTTTAATGTCACTCTGTTGCCCTATGGTCGTTTTTCTGTATTACCGACTTGATGTGGTTTTTCACAAAAACCGGACCGTTTTTTTTTTCTTTCCTCATACCAACCCAACCCTAGTAAAAACTGCTGTGCTATGACAAAATGTCAATAAATCAGCAAGCAACTGCCTTCTGTTGAACACAGATCAACATAAGCATCCCGCTGAAGACATGTTTTTGGCTACATGACTTATAATGTAGTAGTGTACACCGATCAGCCAAAACATGAAAACCACTGACGGGTGAAGTGAATAACTTTGATTATTTTGTTCCAGTGCATTGTTCTGCTGGGAAACATTTGGTTCTGGCATTCACGTGGATACCACTTGACATGTTCCACCCACTCAAACACCAGTGCAGACCAAGTACCCCCTCTCATGGCAACAGTATTCCCAATGGCAGTGGCCCCCCAGCAGAAACTGGGGGGCCACTGGTTACTTGATCTGCAGTGGTGTTTGAGTTGGTGGAACATGTCAGGTGGTATCCACATAAATGCCAGAGCCAAAGGTTTCCCAGCAGATCAAGGCATTGGAACAAAATAATCAAAGTTATTCACTTCACCTGTCAGTGGTTTAATGTTTTAGCTGATTGGTCTAAGTCCAACACTGACTTGCCTTCTAGCTCTGGTTTTGTCTCCTCCAGCTCTTTCAAAACAACAGCAAATTTTTGAACAGGCTAAATGTTTGTATTCATATTCCGGATTTTCAGCACTTTCACCACTTAATGTAATGGCAGGTAGCAAACACTCTGAGCTTGTTCACTGGACACAGCTGTCTACTGTTCTCTATTCTAGTGTCAACTATACCCTGCATGTGTGGGTCAAATTACTAAAGCAATGTATTTAGAGCAGGTTAAAGCTGTGCAGAGCTGCAGAGTAGGGTGCTAATTGTACGTGTTGGCTGAGACCCTTTCACATTACATGAGTCATTTGGTCCAGTGTTGATAACAAAATGATGCTTTATGGAGCTGAGATTCAACAGAATGTTGTTTTATGTGTTCTATTTTGAGTTGTTTTGAGTTGTTTGTTGTAGAACTTCTGAAAGGTCCTGGAGGGTGACAGGAGTGTTGCACAGAATACAATGTGGTTTACAAAAGGCAAAAGAGAAAAGGCAGAAAGACCATAGGGAGCTTTGTGAAGATAAAACTGGCCGAAATGGCTATGCTGAATGCCAATTGGAAGTGCTGAGTACAAAATGTATGAGACAGTGAAGGGAGACAGAGAGAATCACTGATCTCATGACAGCCCTTTTCATCACATTTAATTTGAGAAGGCAAGACACAATTGAAGTAGAAAGTAAAAAGACAAGTAGCTAATGACACTTTTTTACTTGTTCAGTCAGACCATCAATTACGTGTGTAATTACTGTAGTAATTTTCCCCTTTTTCAGAGGCTACAATTGATTTGTCACCAAACTGAAGTTTAATTCAAGCACTTTGTTAGTTTTCCATTTTTAATTTGCTAGTTTTGCTGTGGTTGTGCCACTTCTTTGTGATCAGTGCCATTTGAAAAAAGTGATCCACTCACCTCGCCATTGCAGTAGCAGTAGATGATGGACACAAAGAAACCCTGAAAGGAAGAAATTGACAATTGACAAAGTTGTGAGCTCAGATCTCAGTGGAAGGAAGTGAAAACAATCATGTGATGATTACAACAACTGATCAAATGTCATTCTCATCTGAATCCAATAACCACACTATCTATTATGAAGACAGGATGATAAGGATGTTCCAGACCAATGACTATCTCTTGGTCTCAAATGATGTTTGTCTTGTAAAGAACAAGAAAGGAAGTGATGGTAATTTCCCTGGCTGTTTTTTGTTCTGACCTGCTTCACCTCATGTTCCTGCCTCTCACTATGACAAGAAGTTTAAGAAGAGACAAAGTGGTTTTGTGAAAATGATGGGTTATGGGAAGGTGTGTGCATGCATGTGTGGAAATGTCTTTGGAAACTAAAGCACAGTATTAACTGACCTAAAATTTTGAACAGCAATATAATATGAAAAAGATTTTTTTTTAAAAGTGTGTTAATTTGTCATCAGGTCAAAGTGCAAGGGTAGGGGTTAGCCCATGGGTCAGCTAGTCTTTGGGAGAGATTTGCAGTAGCTAATGAACAGTGCAGAGAGGCCACACAGCCAGGGCAGTTTTCTAGCTGCTTTTTATATCTATAAAACTCTTTTGACACAGGGGACTTCCATTACAGGAGCATTGCCATCAGAATAGAGTTTTATGCCAGCAAATGACAGAGCAGACAACAAGCAGATGTATGATTTGCCCAGGGTGTGAGTGGCTTCAGTGAAGAGACAACTGGATGTCAAACATCATTCAAATTGAAATATAATAATAATTTTGGCACATGCAATCTAGCTCCTCTAGTCATGCGAACACATCTAGTCTGTGTAGCACCTGTTCCTGAGCACACGCACACATATGTTTAATATGAGGCAGTTATGTTGAAATTTTTTGCTTCCTTATATTTGAATTTTCAATTTTATGTTGTGACAATGCTGTGATTAATGTGCAGTTGGGGTTAGGCACAAAAACACTTGATTAGGGTGAGCAAAATATATTTTGGCTTGGAATGCCAGGTTTGGTCACCACAAAGATGACTGGAAATGTCCGGATCTCTCCTTATGAAAAAACTTTCCTCCTGTTGACAACTCAACTCATGTACAGTACAGGCCAAAAGTTTGGACACACCTTCTCATTCAATGCGTTTTCTTTATTTTCATGACTATTTACATTGTAGATTCTCACTGAAGGCATCAAAACTATGAATGAACACGTGGAGTTATGTACTTAACAAAAAAAGGTGAAATAACTGAAAACATGTTTTATATTCTAGTTTCTTCAAAATAGCCACCCTTTGCTCTGATTACTGCTTTGCACACTCTTGGCATTCTCTCCATGAGCTTCAAGAGGTAGTCACCTGAAATGGTTTTCCAACAGTCTTGAAGGAGTTCCCAGAGGTGTTTAGCACTTGTTGGCCCCTTTGCCTTCACTCTGCGGTCCAGCTCACCCCAAACCATCTCGATTGGGTTCAGGTCCGGTGACTGTGGAGGCCAGGTCATCTGCCGCAGCACTCCATCACTCTCCTTCTTGGTCAAATAGCCCTTACACAGCCTGGAGGTGTGTTTGGGGTCATTGTCCTGTTGAAAAATAAATGATCGTCCAACTAAACGCAAACCGGATGGGATGGCATGTCGCTGCAGGATGCTGTGGTAGCCATGCTGGTTCAGTGTGCCTTCAATTTTGAATAAATCCCCAACAGTGTCACCAGCAAAACACCCCCACACCATCACACCTCCTCCTCCATGCTTCACAGTGGGAACCAGGCATGTGGAATCCATCCGTTCACCTTTTCTGCGTCTCACAAAGACACGGCGGTTGGAACCAAAGATCTCAAATTTGGACTCATCAGACCAAAGCACAGATTTCCACTGGTCTAATGTCCATTCCTTGTGTTTCTTGGCCCAAACAAATCTCTTCTGCTTGTTGTCTCTCCTTAGCAGTGGTTTCCTAGCAGCTATTTGACCATGAAGGCCTGATTCGCGCAGTCTCCTCTTAACAGTTGTTCTAGAGATGGGTCTGCTGCTAGAACTCTGTGGCATTCATCTGGTCTCTGATCTGAGCTGCTGTTAACTTGCGATTTCTGAGGCTGGTGACTCAGATGAACTTATCCTCAGAAGCAGAGGTGACTCTTGGTCTTCCTTTCCTGGGTCAGTCCTCATGTGTGCCAGTTTCGTTGTAGCGCTTGATGGTTTTTGCGACTCCACTTGGGGACACATTTAAAGTTTTTGCAATTTTCCGGACTGACTGACCTTCATTTCTTAAAGTAATGATGGCCACTCGTTTTTCTTTAGTTAGCTGATTGGTTCTTGCCATAATATGAATTTTAACAGTTGTCCAATAGGGCTGTCGGCTGTGTATTAACCTGACTTCTGCACAACACAACTGATGGTCCCAACCCCATTGATAAAGCAAGAAATTCCACTAATTAACTCTGATAAGGCACACCTGTGAAGTGGAAACCATTTCAGGTGACTACCTCTTGAAGCTCATGGAGAGAATGCCAAGAGTGTGCAAAGCAGTAATCAGAGCAAAGGGTGGCTATTTTGAAGAAACTAGAATATAAAACATGTTTTCAGTTATTTCACCTTTTTTTGTTAAGTACATAACTCCACATGTGTTCATTCATAGTTTTGATGCCTTCAGTGAGAATCTACAATGTAAATAGTCATGAAAATAAAGAAAACGCATTGAATGAGAAGGTGTGTCCAAACTTTTGGCCTGTACTGTACATGTAATCTGAACTACGTCATGCATACAAAACATACAAACCGAACCTAACCGATCCATGGTTTTCAGAAATGTACAGCACCATTATTTAATTCTGGCCACTGGGCTGTTTTTGTAAATATAGTATATCTAAGAAGGGAGCACTCTGATCTAACATTTTTCAGAAATTGCCCCCAAGGAATAACTACTGTTTTTTTGTTTGTTTGTTTGTTTTTAAGTCTCAGTCTGAGCACTGTTATGTTGACATATGCAAGTAGGTCTGTTTATTATCATCTTTTCATGAAGGCACATGTGGTTCTCATCTCTAGGTGCTTTGCATGTGTTGGATGAAAGACATGAGATAAATAATGCAATATTGCTGACAGTAGAGCAGAGTCGGGCTTGTTCTTTTATCTGGTTAAATTTGGCTGTGATGGTGGGAGAAAAGAAGCATGTGATGCAACACAGTGACTTTGGATTTTCCTCACTGTTAACATCTTTGTCAATGTTGCCTTACTTGTGCTGTTTTTGCCATCAGTTCAATACTTATATAATATGTTATAGAGCCTGGGTTCCACCTTGTATTTGGCTCTTTCCTCTTTATTAAACAGTTCCTATTATATACAATTAAAATCTATTCTTCATCTTTTATTTTCAGACAGGTGCAAAGTCACTGTCATCGAGCACTTCTCATATTTTTGCAATTGTGTCCATTTGGCAATAACATGGCTTCAAACAAATCTGCTCATGCTGGGGTAAATGGAGTCATGCAGCTGCAATTTCAGCATTAAGCTGGGCTTTTGTCATGTCCCTGGCCACCATCCCAAATGCAAACACAGACATTTTTTTCAAAAACTACAAAACCATTTCATGTCTGCTAAGTTTGACTCACTTGTTTCACTTAGATAAAACTTATTTAAACCAGCGGCCATTTAAAAACACATTAAAATAAAACTGATGTTATTTAAGTTCACTCCTGTGTGGGTGATTAATACCTGTAGTCATAAGATTTCAGTAAGAATTAGATGAACTCTATCTGCAGTCTAATTTAAGGAAATAGCAGCACATAATCATGTATAGGTCACACACTTTGGGTCATTGGATTTAGTCATCTCAATCAGTCTATAAAAATATGTTTTTACACAGTGAACGTAGTCAATATGAGTCATTCTTTCTTTCTATTTGTGAAGACACCTCTGTGAGCTCTGAAGTACATCATGTTTTGTCCATTAGCCATGAATAGTGACAGCTGGTGTATGGATTTCTCTTTCGGTAAATTTCATTTTAAGCTGTCTATGTGTGACCCATGACTTACCCACTACCTCATGTGACAGACCTCTGCTCAGTTTACTTCCCGTGATGGACGCTGCTAACATTGTAAGACAACCGAACGCCCTCAAAAGACACTTGAATTGTGACCTGAAACATGTTTTGTGAAGTCACAGTGACCTTTGATCACCAAATTACAATCACTTCATCCTTGAGTCCAGGTGGATGTTTGTGCCAAATTTGAGGAAATTCCCTTAAGGCAATCCTAAGATATTGTGTTTACCAGAATGGGACGAACGAACAGATGGACTCCTGATAAACATATCTCTGGCCACAGCTGTGGTGCGGAGGCATAAAAAATAATAATTATAAAAACTGCCCAGAAAAGTGTGAGCTAATGACAGTACGCATTTAATCTGCTGATGTGGTACTATGGAACGAGCTCCACTGTGGTTGACAGTAATTGCCTTTGCTACATGGGTCTTTCATTCCATTTTTCATTGTAATGGAAAAACACTTTTTCATATAGCAAAAGAATACTGTGGACTTTGTACAATAAACCTTTCCTGTGGTCTAAGACAAATCTAAAAGCCCATGTATGATAGACATGTTTGCTCTATAATGAATTTCACATGTAATGAGCAATTATTTAATGAGCATGTGTGACTGTTCTTGGCTCCTGTGGTGTAATCTAATTTGCTGATTTGTAGGCCAAGGTTAAAAATAAACTCTGATAAAGGTATGAACTGTATTTTAGTTAATATAAGGGAAAGGTCGTGCCTACGCGTAGTATGAAATTGCTCATTTAAACTTAGGCAGAGTTGAATCATGACACAGAATCAAACTCATTATCCAGATGCCTCACAGAATAATGAAGTGCAGTCTTGAATCTGACACTGACAGTCACCAAGTGTGAAATGGAAATGTTAAAGGTTGTAATGAGCCAGCTCTCAGTGGCAGGCACACACTGCAGCCTTTATTACACAGACTGTATATTTTGTTGTTTAGATTCAGTTTGAGTGACTATGCTGAATTTGAGACGTTGACACCAAAGCGATTTAAATTATGCATGACTCAGCCACTTCAGTAGAAAGACGGAAAATCAATTAACTACCTGATCTATGAATGCGAGAATCAAACTTGGATTGGCTCATGCTTGTATGAGTGCTTGCTGTATAAGGGCAAATAGTGACCTTTTAGGGGAGATTTTTACATAACGCATTAGCAGCTGCAGTGTTGTGATAATTGAAAAGTGCTGATCACCTGAAAGGAGTTGAAGAACAGCTCACAGTACATGCGGATCTCCCAGCTCGGTCCCTCAAATGTAAGAGGCATCCCAACAAAGATGATGTAGTGGATGCCAAACACTAGCACTAGCACAAGGGTGGACTTTGCCAGTTTCCTATGGAGACACACACACACACACACACACACACACACACACATACTTGAATATGTGTACAGAGCAGAGCCCAGCTGCTTTGGACTTTTGAGGCTCATAGTAATTATTTCAGTATTTGATAACAATTTATTAACAATTGAATTAGGCAATTTATTGACATTCTTATTAGGGGTGGGAATCAGCAGAGGCCCCATGATACAATATTATTGGGATTTTAAACATGTTGCAGTATGCCAAGTATTGTTAAAACATATATTGTGATATATTTAAATTCATTACCTTTTTTTTTTTTAAAAAAAACTGTGAGTTATGTCCCCCCAAGGAGACTTTCCCAACATCTGTTTTATCTCATAAGATAAAGTTTTCAGTCTATTCATCTTAAATTATTTTTGTTGCAGAAGAATGTATCTAGTTGACTGAAAAAGCAATTGATATTATTATCTAGCAGGCTGCCAAAAGTTGAATTTGTATTTGTGATACTTGGCATCTGTGTATCGATATGATATTGCCACACAAAATATTGTGATACTATGATGTACAGTATTGATCTTTTTCCCCAACCCCTTATTTTTATACATAAAACAATTACAATACACAATGTATGTGGAGGATTCATCATTGAAGATGATTGTAAATACATATTTAATATCACTGGAAAATAAATGATGAATAAAAAGCAAATAATGTCAGAAATACATAATGAACAGCAGAATTTAAAACATATCTCTGCAATGTACTGCACTGCAGTCTTTGTGTATTTGCCTGAATAAATACCACTAGCACACACTTAGGTTTTATGTTATACGGTTGGAAAATGTGCAGTTTGATAAGGAACTGGTGTTTATTTGTCAGAGAACAACCTGCAGACATGACATAGCATAACTTTGCAAATGTATGAACTTGGCCAGCTTCATATGCGTAAATGCTGAACAAAATTGTGTGAAATTTGAGCTTCCGTCTTTGCAAACAAATTAAGTTTCACATCAACACAATAAAAGCAAATATGTTTAGGGAGATAAATGATCAGCACATTGGTTTTGTGGTTACTGGGTTAATGGCTTCTAACATCCTAGATACTGAGTGATTTTTTTATTTTCATTTCCACGGTGACATCCTTTCCACAGATTGTAATGGGTACAGGAAACAACTTGAGGGAATATTATTTTGAGAGAATTTACTCTGCTTCCTCAGCTCTGTAACTACTAGACTGCAACACTGAATAGCAGGGACTTTTTTTCCCCAGCGTTTTGTTTAGGCTTACCTGTATTATAAATATATCCTACAAAGTAAATCCGGGTCTCTATTTCCCAAAGCATATAACAGCTTTTTGGTATTTTGCTAACTTGCTAACTCTAGTCAGCTAAATCAAGAAGTGACAGATGTTTGAATTTCTTTGGTAAACAACTTTTCCTCCAAGGACTTTTTCCAGCTACAGGCATATTTTTAGTTGAGGTGTCACCACTGTTTTAATTAAGTTTTGGTCATTATACATAATCTTATACATCATCATGTGCTGCTTTGGGTGCTTTAATTTAAAAAAAAAAAATCATTACTCTTCTGACAATCCAATCACTGCAGAATATAATACATTTTAATCCTGCATCCGTTGGATATTAACACACTACAGGGGGTAATGGGTGTGTTACGTGTGCACAGTGATCCTTTCAAACAATGTCTGACGTAGATGAGCAAACACACACAATGCTAAACTTTGTCTCGTCCTAGCTGACTGATTAAGATGCGACTGCACAAAACACGGCTTTCATGTTCAAACAAATCTCAGAGTCAGTGCCACACAGCCATCACACAAGCGTAGCTAAAGCTCAGGCGGACCTCCTGAGAAAAGAATGCAGGGTTCTTCATTTCCTCCTTTTCACTGATGGAGACCGTCTGGATTGTATCTAGCGGCAGCTCGGGGCATGCAATCAACTCGACAGCAGTGAAAATTCTGATTGGAAAACAGTTTTCTGCAGTTGGTGTGCAGAAAGAATTGAGATATTGACACTCCCATGAGGACTTCAGCTTCTTGTCATGTCTTCTTGTGTTGTTGGTGTATTTATTGGCATGATGATCCATCCTGAAAGGAAATGCTGCATCTATTCAAACACAGCTGGGAGTCCTGTGAGGAGTCATGGAAGATTTTAACAACAACTCCAGGCAAACACAACTTATTACAAGAGGAAGACCATGCTCTTATTTGTTTTGAAACCATATCTGTATGATACAGTGTAAACTACCTGAAAGTAGAGCCTATGTATTCATTCACCACATCTGTTTCCAGTCACTGAGCAGGGTTGCAGCAATTCCCCTCTGCATGGGAGAGGTAACTGGTCTGTCTCCTGCTACCTCCACAAGTGACAGCAATTCTCTGTAGCAGCTCTGAACCATCACATGCATGTGAATTTCAGTTTACTGTTAGCATAATGAATGTCAGTTAATTCCAATCAAAGCATTATTTCAGCCAGGCCACAATGCTAAGTATCTGCATACATTTCAATATTGCCAAATGAAACCAAATCATAATACTTTATAGCATACATATTGATGATAATTCTTTATTTACAGGGCTATAAGTGATTGCCCCAACAGATGAGGTCAAACAATAATCTATTTCCCTGACCCCTTCTATTAGCAGTTTAACTGCTGAAAAGTGAAAATAAAGAATAAACAACGTTCAGCACAGGTAAAACAGAGGTAATGTAATGCAATCCAAGAAGCAATTTGCAGTCAGTTTCGAAATTTTTTTCAGCAATTACATTTTTTAAATTGTTTCCACAGCATCCATGGTAAACAGGTTGAAGGCATCTGACTATTATTATTCATCAAAACATACTAAGTTTGGCTTTTTATAATCATCCAATTAAGTGGTATATCCATGCTCTGTGACTGAAAAACCATACCACTATATCTTTGCAAAGGAAACATGTAATGGCATTTTTCAACACTATCAGCTATAATATGTTAAGTAGTAATAAACTGTAGTTTAATTCTAGCAAGATACTGGAGATATCATGTTGTTAGTGGGTAAGTTTATTCAACATTGAAAATGCAAGTTCTATTTACTTTTACAAGTTCTCAAAACAGTTTTGCTGACCGCAATCATACCTCATCTGCTTCCTATTTGGGCACCATAACATCTCTCATATTTTTCTGTCTATATGCTGTATTTGGCTTACATTCATCTTTCAGCATGGCCTCCAGTTTACTGCACCCGATCACTATCATCTTTTCTGACAAAGCATACGCTCATCTAATCGACACAAAGCAACCTCGCTTGCAGCATTCAATATAATGCTCTTCTTAGAAAACACACTGTAATTAGAATGTTTTTATCTCACGCATTGAGGCCAGCACCAGCAGGCGAGAATAATAGTGATAATTGCAGATGTTAAAATGCTGGAACACATTATGTTTCTGTGTGTGTGTGTGTGTGTGTGTGTGTATTACTTACATTGTGGGGACATTCATTTACACAGTACATTGTGGGGACTTGCCTACTTTTTCATTACATGGCAGGATTAAATCTTGGTTTAAGGTATAAGGTTTAGCCATGTAATGATAAAGGTTAGGGAATGGTCCATTTGTGTATACACATTTGCTTTGTATGTAACATTTTTAATAAAACAGGAATGGTGGTCAGGAATTCAATCTGCTGGACATTATCGTATCTAATCTAATGTGAAATAGGGATAACATACAAAAAGTAAATGTAATGTGTGTTAAAAGCATGAATCGAAGGCTAAGACTTTGATTGTTGATCTTACGGTTTAACTACTTGCATCCCCACTATATAAAAGTTGTGGCTGACAATGGCAGTTCTTGGTCTATGCTGACTTAAATTTTATTCTTTCCCCTCCTTTGGTAAATAAGAACATTATACATACAACTGTGGTTGGGCATTTTTTCTGAGCTCCGACAGTTGAAAAATGTTAAACTTTGGGTAAAAATGCTGCACTTGTCATTGTCACTTCAGGCGTTTAATAACAGTGGAAGAGAGACAAACTGTCACATCTTACATGTACAAGTGCTGAACAACAATTGTTAATATACTATTATGTATGTGTATATATATATATATATACAGTACAGGCCAAAAGTTTGGACGCACCTTCTCATTCAATGCGTTTTCTTTATTTTCATGACTATTTACATTGTAGATTCTCACTGAAGGCATCAAAACTATGAATGAACACATGTGGAGTTATGTACTTAACAAAAAAAGGTGAAATAACTGAAAACATGTTTTATATTCTAGTTTCTTCAAAATAGCCACCCTTTGCTCTGATTACTGCTTTGCACTCTTGGCATTCTCTCAATGAGCTTCAAGAGGTAGTCACCTGAAATGGTTTTCCAACAGTCTTGAAGGAGTTCCCAGAGGTGTTTAGCACTTGTTGGCCCCTTTGCCTTCACTCTGCGGTCCAGCTCACCCCAAACCATCTGGATTGGGTTCAGGTCCAGTGACTGTGGAGGCCAGGTCATCTGCCGCAGCACTCCATCACTCTCCTTCTTGGTCAAATAGCCCTTACACAGCCTGGAGGTGTGTTTGGGGTCATTGTCCTGTTGAAAAATAAATGATCGTCCAACTAAACGCAAACCGGATGGGATGGCATGTCGCTGCAGGATGCTGTGGTAGCCATGCTGGTTCAGTGTGCCTTCAATTTTGAATAAATCCCCAACAGTGTCACCAGCAAAACACCCCCACACCATCACACCTCCTCCTCCATGCTTCACAGTGGGAACCAGGCATGTGGAATCCATCCGTTCACCTTTTCTGCGTCTCACAAAGACACGGCGGTTGGAACCAAAGATCTCTAATTTGGACTCATCAGACCAAAGCACAGATTTCCACTGGTCTAATGTCCATTCCTTGTGTTTCTTGGCCCAAACAAATCTCTTCAGCTTGTTGCCTCTCCTTAGCAGTGGTTTCCTAGCAGCTATTTGACCATGAAGGCCTGATTCGCGCAGTCTCCTCTTAACAGTTGTTCTAGAGATGGGTCTGCTGCTAGAACTCTGTGTGGCATTCATCTGGTCTCTGATCTGAGCTGCTGTTAACTTGCGATTTCTGAGGCTGGTGACTCGGATGAACTTATCCTCAGAAGCAGAGGTGACTCTTGGTCTTCCTTTCCTGGGGCGGTCCTCATGTGTGCCAGTTTCGTTGTAGCGCTTGATGGTTTTTGCGACTCCACTTGGGGACACATTTAAAGTTTTTGCAATTTTCCGGACTGACTGACCTTCATTTCTTAAAGTAATGATGGCCACTCGTTTTTCTTTAGTTAGCTGATTGGTTCTTGCCATAATATGAATTTTAACAGTTGTCCAATAGGGCTGTCGGCTGCGTATTAACCTGACTTCTGTACAACACAACTGATGGTCCCAACCCCATTGATAAAGCAAGAAATTCCACTAATTAACCCTGATAAGGCACACCTGTGAAGTGGAAACCATTTCAGGTGACTACCTCTTGAAGCTCATGGAGAGAATGCCAAGAGTGTGCAAAGCAGTAATCAGAGCAAAGGGTGGCTATTTTGAAGAAACTAGAATATAAAACATGTTTTCAGTTATTTCACCTTTTTTTGTTAAGTACATAACTCCACATGTGTTCATTCATAGTTTTGATGCCTTCAGCGAGAATCTACAATGTAAATAGTCATGAAAATAAAGAAAACGCATTGAATGAGAAGGTGTGTCCAAACTTTTGGCCTGTACTGTATATATATATATATATACATAATATGCTTCCTTTCATGAACCCACACAGACCTGCGGGTCCAATTTCCCTCCCTACTTGCTTTAGCCTTCCCCTCATCCAAAGCAAGCTCTACCTTGTGCCGGCATGCTTACTTTCTGTGGATATTCCGTATCATAGCAACCAGACACGACCATTTCAGTTGAAAGAATGCTGCGCCTCAAAAGCGCTTTCAAACGCTCCCAGCTGGGCATTTCCTGAGGAGCACATGCTGTTTTCAGCTGGAAAAAATAATTGTTGGACACGGGCCTTACTCAACAATTTAAATTGTTAATTGTGTTTACTGAAAACACAATTTTGCAGCATACAATCAGTGTTGCCAAGTAGTTAACTACATGTAGTTTAATTACTAGTTCAACTACAATTTGAAGTAGTTGGGTGGCAGTTAAATTACATTTAAATCTCAGTACCTTTTTCAGTAAATACTTTCAGTCATATAGTTTTTGTAGTTAATTACATATTCATAGTATTCTCATGATGTTTTGTGCTTTATAATATGGCACCATGCTACAGCTCACTGACCACAGTTGTCATTTGATTACAATCATCTGCTATTTGACCAAAATCTGGTTTATAACCAAGATAACTGCAATCATATTATGAATTTCCCTAGAAGTTGGCCATTTTTCCGATTCCACCCCAACAGCTGCTTATTATTATCTCCTTAAAACACATCCTCAGGCTGCCTAGATGAGGATTGGCATGTATTAGTCCCTACATCAAACACACCTACAATTTACTCAGTGTCAGTTCAGATCATTGTGATCATTTCCTGTGATGTAGTATGGATGTTGCTGAACTACTTTTTGAAAATAGTTGTACTTTGACAAGCTGAATTTGTTTGAAAGTAGTTAAGATATACATATAGTTTAACTGCTTTCATTGTTAAGTAGCTTAAATTACAGTTTTAATGTAGTTTTCCCAACACTGTAGACAATTTACATTAAACTCCAACCCTGGACATAAAGTGGTCTGCTGGTTTTATAGAGGTCAGTCAGCTGAGTAACAAACCTGTACTGTTTCCTGGTGTCGTATCTCCCTGCGTTTGTCTCTCGAATTTTCGTGGCCAACACTCTTACAATGTTCACAAACAAGATGAAGTTGAGCTGAAACAGAAAAACAGAGGTGCAAAGCTCTTAATGTATGCAGCATATGTAAGTGTTCTTAGCTCCTGTTACTATAATTAATATATTTTGAAAATAAGAAACCAATTTTAATTGGCACTGACTGGCTTTTTCCCCTTGGGTTAATTACATAACATCTACGTTTTACAAGTGGAGCCAAACATGTAGTTATTCATTTTGTATTCACAAAAGACATATTATTATTGCAAATTTAACAAATTCAGTCAAAGAAAACATACTTTTAAAGCTCAAATCTATAGATTTCCACATTGTTGACTCGTAAATGACAAAAGGTCCCATCTAGTTTGAGCTTCACCAATCATCACCTCATTGTTAGTATCAGTTTTAGTATAGCAGAGTGAAATATCACTAATCTGGTAACACAAAGCCTAATTTGGCAACTAACAAACCTATCAAATATTTCTCTCCAAAAAAACATGGAATGTTAAATGAGTTTCGGTATCACACCTTGGTCAGTTATTAAAAGCCCATATCTCACCAAGTCGTATTCTAGCAGGACACAGAAATAATAACTTTCCTGATATTAAGAGTTCTCGAAATATTTTGAAACATTAGAAATAATTAGAAGTAAGTCACTGCATTAGTTTAATAAGAACTGTCGAATTAAATCTACAACGTTGCATGTGGTCTTATGTCTGCAGGGCGACACTTGCTGTATCTTCAGGAGAATGTGTTACAACCAACAGTGTATTAGTCCTCATTAAGCAATGCTGTCGCACTGTAATCTGCAGGAGTGTTTTCAAATCACAGCTTGGTAGAAACTTAACTCAATCAGCAGATAGGAACAGGCGACTCAGGGCAGAGCATGTCTTTCAACAACTGTGTAATTTTTCAGTAGTTTGGTCATGAATTCATTCTGTTGTCCTCACAGCAAGACACCGCATAAACAAACACACTATGTTCTTTTTTCTTAATGTGTCCATTTACGACAGGCTCCAATGCTAAAAAGAATCCCCAGCCCATAGAGTACTTGTGCAGAGCATAGCAGGTAAAGGACAAAGAGAGAGACTGTTGCTAATCCTTATTGATTTTCATGATTTGTGCTGGGATCAAATAGGCTACTCATACCACAAAGCCCATTTGATTTTGAATTAAAAGAAGACAGAGACAACAAGAGAGGACATTTAATATTAACATATTAAATATTTTATTCAAATAACTGATGATGTACAAGGCATTTCGGTATACACACTATCATACACTTGGCATGACTAAATCTCTACATTTATAGTATCCACTTTCAAATTCCTATAGTGTATGTATATGCATCTTGAGTTAGGGGGAAATTATCTTCTCATTTTAAGTACCATGTCTGCATAATGTGTGTCATGAACAGACAGAGAGGAAAATCAGACACAGTCTTTACTGCCTTTTCCCTCCCTGCTCCTCACAGTTTCTTCCTTAATGTATCTCTTCTCTTTCACTTTTAGAATAACCCAGAGATCATTAAAAACTTGCTTGTTAAACCGACTCTGAGGTTATTTTCTGTCTCAGGGTTAATTGTGACATTTTTTTGCTTCAGTTTCCTGTCACTTAAAGTCACAGTTGCTGAATATTATTAGAAGAATATTTTTTACACACTATTGTCATGGACACACATGACCAGTGGCTGGCGGCTATAAGAAAAGGTAGAAGTGGTCCCCCCACCATAACAACTAACAACTATCTGCATTTTCTTTTGCACTAGTCAAATGACCACAGCAAAGTGTCTGTTCTACTCTCATTCTGTTTCTATGGCTTTAGTAGATATTAAAATAACATACAGTACAGGCCAAAAGTTTGGACACACCTTCTCATTCAATGCGTTTTCTTTATTTTCATGACTATTTACATTGTAGATTCTCACTGAAGGCATCAAAACTATGAATGTACACATGTGGAGTTATGTACTTAACAAAAAAAGGTGAAATAACTGAAAACATGTTTTATATTCTAGTTTCTTCAAAATAGCCACCCTTTGCTCTGATTACTGCTTTGCACACTCTTGGCATTCTCTCCATGAGCTTCAAGAGGTAGTCACCTGAAATGGTTTCCACTTCACAGGTGTGCCTTATCAGGGTTAATTAGTGGAATTTCTTGCTTTATCAATGGGGTTGGGACCATCAGTTGTGTTGTGCAGAAGTCAGGTTAATACACAGCCGACAGCCCTATTGGACAACTGTTAAAATTCATATTATGGCAAGAACCAATCAGCTAACTAAAGAAAAACGAGTGGCCATCATTACTTTAAGAAATGAAGGTCAGTCAGTCCGGAAAATTGCAAAAACTTTAAATGTGTCCCCAAGTGGAGTCGCAAAAACCATCAAGCGCTACAACTAAACTGGCACACATGAGGACCGACCCAGGAAAGGAAGACCAAGAGTCACCTCTGCTTCTGAGGATAAGTTCATCCGAGTCACCAGCCTCAGAAATCGCAAGTTAACAGCAGCTCAGATCAGAGACCAGATGAATGCCACACAGAGTTCTAGCAGCAGACCCATCTCTAGAACAACTGTTAAGAGGAGACTGCGCCAATCAGGCCTTCATGGTCAAATAGCTGCTAGGAAACCACTGCTAAGGAGAGGCAACAAACAGAAGAGATTTGTTTGGGCCAAGAAACACAAGGAATGGACATTAGACCAGTGGAAATCTGTGCTTTGGTCTGATGAGTCCAAATTTGAGATCTTTGGTTCCAACCGCCGTGTCTTTGTGAGACGCAGAAAAGGTGAACGGATGGATTCCATATGCCTGGTGCCCACTGTGAAGCATGGAGGAGGAGGTGTGATGGTGTGGGGGTGTTTTGCTGGTGACACTGTTGGGGATTTATTCAAAATTGAAGGCACACTGAACCAGCATGGCTACCACAGCATCCTGCAGCGACATGCCATCCCATCCGGTTTGCGTTTAGTTGGACGATCATTTATTTTTCAACAGGACAATGACCCCAAACACACCTCCAGGCTGTGTAAGGGCTATTTGACCAAGAAGGAGAGTGATGGAGTGCTGCGGCAGATGACCTGGCCTCCACAGTCACTGGACCTGAACCCAATCCAGATGGTTTGGGGTGAGCTGGACCGCAGAGTGAAGGCAAAGGGGCCAACAAGTGCTAAACACCTCTGGGAACTCCTTCAAGACTGTTGGAAAACCATTTCAGGTGACTACCTCTTGAAGCTCATGGAGAGAATGCCAAGAGTGTGCAAAGCAGTAATCAGAGCAAAGGGTGGCTATTTTGAAGAAACTAGAATATAAAACATGTTTTCAGTTATTTCACCTTTTTTTGTTAAGTACATAACTCCACATGTGTTCATTCATAGTTTTGATGCCTTCAGTGAGAATCTACAATGTAAATAGTCATGAAAATAAAGAAAACGCATTGAATGAGAAGGTGTGTCCAAACTTTTGGCCTGTACTGTACACTGAACAAAAATATAAACACAACACTTGTGTTTTTGCTCCCATTTTTCATGAGCTGAACTCAAAGATCTAAAACATTTTCTATACACACAAAAGACCATTTCCCTCAAATATTGTTCAAAAATCTGTCTAAATCTGTGTTAGTGAGCACTTCTCTTTTGCCGGGATAATCCATCCCACCTCACAGGTGTGGCATATCAAGATGCTGATTAGACAGCATGAATATTGCACAGGTGTGCCTTAGGCTGGCCACAGTAAAAGGCCACTCTGAAATGTGCAGTTTTGCTTTATTGGGGAGGTCTGGGGGGGTCAGAAAACCAGTCAGTATCTGGTGTGACCACCATTTGCCTCACGCAGTGCAACACATCTCCTTCGCATAGAGTTGATCAGGTTGTTGATTGTGGCCTGTGGAATGTTGGTCCACTCCTCTTCAATGGCTGTGCGAAGTTGCTGGATATTGGCAGGAACTGGAACACGCTGTCGTATACGCCGATCCAGAGCATCCCAAACATGCTCAATGGGTGACATGGCCGGTGTGTATGCTGGCCATGCAAGAACTGGGATGTTTTCAGCTTCCAGGAATTGTGAACAGATACTTGCAACATGGGGCCGTGCATTATCATGCTGCAACATGAGGTGATGGTCATGGATGAATGGCACAACAATGGGCCTCAGGATCTTGTCACGGTATCTCTGTGCATTCAAAATGCCATCAATAAAATGCACCTGTGTTCGCTGTCCATAACATACGCCTGCCCATACCATAACCCCACCGCCACCATGGGCCACTCGATCAGCAAACCACTCACCCACACGACGCCACACATGCTGTCTGCCATCTGCCCTGAACAGTGAAAACCGGGATTCATCCGTGAAGAGAACACCTCTCTAACGTGCCAGACGCCATCGAATCTGAGCATTTGCCCACTCAAGTCGGTTACGACAACGAACTGCTGTCAGGTCGAGACCCCGATGAGGACGACGAGCATGCAGATGAGCTTCCCTGAGACGGTTTCTGACACTGTGTGCAGAAATTCTTTGCTTATGCAAACCGATTGTTGCAGCAGCTGTCTGGGTGGCTGGTCTCAGACAATCTTGGAGGTGAACATGCTGGATGTGGAGGTCCTGGGCTGGTGTGGTTACACGTGGTCTGCGGTTGTGAGGCCGGTTGGATGTACAGCCAAATTGTCTGAAATGCCTTTGGAGACGGCTTATGGTACAGAAATGAACGTTCAATTCACGGGCAACAGCTCTGGTGGACATTCCTGCAGTCAGCATGCCAATTGCACGCTCCCTTAAAACTTGCAACATCTGTGGCATTGTGCTGTGTGATAAAACTGAACATTTTGGAGTGGCCTTTTATTGTGGCCAGCCTAAGGCACACCTGTGCAATAATCATGCTGTCTAATCAGCATCTTGATATGCCACACCTATGAGGTGGGATGGATTATCTCGGCAAAGGAGAAGTGCTCACTAACACAGATTTAGACAGATTTGTGAACAATGTTTGAGGGAAATGGTCTTTTGTGTGTATAGAAAATGTTTTAGATCTTTGAGTACAGCTCATGAAAAATGGGAGCAAAAACAAAAGTGTTGCATTTATATTTTTGTTCAGTACATCCATGTGTCAAGAAAATCCTTCATTCCAGCTATAATACAGTGACAGAGTATTTTTATATGTATGTACATAAAAGAGGAAACCTGGTGATCTGAGTTTTAGCCTGTCTGACAGCCACACTTTATTTGTATTGTGCCAGTGCATGAAAAAGGCCTGGCATGCATAATAACAGAATAACATCAGAAAGATTCTTCAGTCAGTCAGGTGAGGAATATTTAGTAAGACAAATGACGTTTTAGTTTTGAAGATGCTTAACCAGTCCTTCCTGAGGTGAGTGTGAGGTCAGACAAAAAACAATTAGGTCAACAAGCAGGAAGTAGTTTGTGACTAAACACCATGAGTCATTGAGTCATACATAAAAACTGACTGCCAAGTAACTGAGAAGAGAAAGCATGACTCAACAACTTACAATTATTCTGAATATTATTATCACAGCAGGCATCTTTGGCACCTTCATCTTAAAGCCGCTACAAGGAACTTTTAACTGGATATGCAAAAGTCTCTCATTTCTGCTGATGTCTGTGTGTGACCTACAACAGCAAATGAGACCATTGGTGTGAAGATAAGCTATTTCTATATAGTGTATATCCACACCTTTAGAAAACTGTCTCCGGGTCCGCCCCAGGTTGCTTCCAGGACGAAACGATTTACGGCACTCAGACGGCACACATCATCTTACCTAGCTGCTTACATTTAGTCACTAAATAGTCGCTATTCCTCCTCCTCAACCCGACGTCCGCGGGGAGCCGGCATTAGTTGCAGGGGAGCCACACACAGAGGCCGCAGGTTGCGCAGATTCACCCCGCGCCAGCGGGGACAAGGAGACCAGGGGCCGCGGGGCTGGAACACCTCATCCGGGCCGACGACAGGTACCAGCCAGGCGTCGACAGGGTCCAGCGAGTGCCGAGAAATAAAGAGGCGAGGCACCGCTCCATACTCAGTCCAAGAAGCCGTGGAAGTGCTCGCCAAACAGGCTTTCATCCTTACCAGCCGACCGCTGCGTTTACCCCGGCAGCAGTGGCGCTTACGCCGGAGAGGTGGAGCTGGGGCGCGGCAGAGGTGAGCTGGAATCCCCGATAGGAGCGGGGGCAAAGTTTTCCCGTCTTGTTGTTTCATTCATCCCCAAAACAAACACATGTGTGAGCCAGGTAAGCGTCTTTACGACAATACGCGCTAGAGCTCATGGGAAATGTAGGCTTCATTCCGGCAAAACACTACCACTTTTGCCCACAGGGTTGCCAAAATCAACTCAAAATGAAAGTTCCTTGTAGGGGCTTTAACTAGGCTACCACCTGCTGCAACAAAATGCTGTACTAAGCTATAAACTCATAATTATTCCTATAGTATGATGATAATAACAGTAACAGTAACTACCTCGCAACAATCAGAATGAGGTGGCAGGCTGTTAATTGTGGCTCTATGCAATCATAATAGTGCTTTAAGTTGATGAGCTTACTTTTGTCAGCAAACATAACGTGAATACTGGGATTGAAAGTTAAATGGCATAGTGTTATGAGGCGAATAATGTTCAGGTGATAGAAAAGAATAAAATTATGGATAGTTTTGGTTGTAATGGTGAATCAGAATTTTAAAACAAATCATGTTTATATTAATCTTCTTTTTTTAATGCAATTTTGATACTATCCCAGTCTGCAAACTGCATATTGTTAATGTGGTACAGTGTGTTACGAGTAAACTGAGACAACCTTTCAAGTCATTCTAGAAGGGGAACTGAGTTACCTTTTTTTTATGTGTCCCTCATAAATTTAGCTGGCTAGCTGGATATTTTGACATGGACTTATTTATTTATTTATTTATCGTGATTAACATTTTTCATACATTGCCTCGAAACAAAAACCAAGGAAGATGGAGGATACCCGTCCAAGCAGCCAGGACATTTGCAATGTTTACAAAGCGAGATATGGTGGTGACAATTATCCCAATGATCCCAAACATGCGTCAAGGAGAATCGTCTGATTGAAGACAGGGAGGCATTCACTTGTACTGGCTGTACTGATGTGTAGACAAAACTAACACAAAAAGCAGAAATCAAATTTACCCTGTCTGCATTAATTGAAAAAAGAGATGTTCGTGAATTAAACCCATTACAAGATATTGTGAGTGGTTCAGGAAGGAAGGGAGGGGAATCTACTTTACCTGCACCCCTTCTTTAAAAAAAAGAGAGGGCAATCCACTGGTTTCCCACATAGAACCATGGCCTCAGACTTGGAGGTTCTGACTCTTATCCCAGCTGCTTCACACTCGGCTGCAAACCGCCCCAGTGCATGCCAGAGGTCATGGTGTAATGGAGCCAATGGAACCACGTCATCTGCAAAAAGCAGAGATGCAATTCTGAGGTCATGAAACCGGACCCCTTCCTGCCCTCGGCTGCGCCTTGAGATCCTGTCCATGAAAATCACAAACAGGATTGGTGACAAGGGACCACCCTGGCGGAGGCCAACACCCACCGAGAACGTGTTTGACTTTACACCAAGTATGCGGACACAGCTCTCACTTTGGTCATACAGGGACCAGACGGCTTGTGGCAGCGAGCCTGGCACCCCGTTCTCCTGCAGTACCCCCCACAAGACCCCCCGAGGGACGCTGCCGTAAGCCTTCTCCAAGTCCACAAAGCACATTTAGACTGGATGGGCAAACACCCACGACCCCTCCAGCAGCCTTGCAAGGGTAAAGAGCTGGTCCACTGTTCCACGTCCAGGTTGGAATGCGCATTGCTCCTCGTGAATCTGAGGTTTGACAATCGGTCGGAGCCTCCTTTCCAGCACCCTGGAGTAAACTTTACCTGGGAGGCTGAGCAGTGTGACAACCCGATAGTTAAAAGCACAACCTCAGGTCCCCTTTTTGGAAGATGGCAACCACCACCCAGGTCTGCCCCTCTGCAGGCACCGTACCCGACCTCCACACTACACTGAAAAGGCATGTCAAGCGAGACAGCCCAATAGTGTCCAGAGCCTTCAACATCTCAGGGCAAATCTCATCCACACCCGGTGCCTTGCCACTGGGAAGCTTTTTAACTACCACAGCAACCTCTGCCAGGGATATGGGCGAGAGTTCCTCCGAGTCTTCAGGCTCTGCCTTGTTCACGGTGGACATGATGGCCAGGGTCAGGAGGTCAGTTCAGGTCACCAGTTCTCCCAATCTGCTGAGCCCAGCCTGAGACAAGCCCTGCTTTCCCTTCCTGAATCAGCTAACGGTCTGCCAGAACTTCCTTGAGGCCAACCGAAAGTCCTTCTCCATAGCCTCCCTGAACTCCTTGCACACCCGGGTTTTTGCTTCAGCAACTGCTCCTAGCAGCCACCTCCACAATGGAGGCTTTGAACATGGACCACTCAGACTCCATTTCCACAACCTCCCCCGGGACGCACGAGAAATTCTTCAGGAGGTGGGAGTTGAAGACCCCACGGACAGGGGCCTCAGCCAGACGTTCCTAGTTCATCCTTACTACACATTTGGGTTTACCAGGTCTGTCCAGCAGCCTCCCCAGCTGTTTGACAGTTTGACAGCTTTGCTCCCCTCTTCACCAGTGTCCAAGACACACGGCCACAGATCTGATGATACAACCACATGGTCGATCATTGATCTTTGGCCTAGGGTGTTCTGGTACCAGGTACACTTTGTGCTCAAACATGGTGTTCGTTATGGCCAGTCCATGACTCGCACAGAAGTCCAATAACAAAACACCACTTTGGTTCAGATCAGGCGGGCCGTTCCTCCCAATCACCCCCCTCCAGGTTTCTGCCTGCCTGCTGCCCGGCACACAATGCACCCTTGCCCCTGATTTCTGTCCCTGCATGTGGTGGGCCTACAGGGTGACGGCTCCATGTAATCTGTTCAGGCTGAGCCCGACTGGGCCCCATGGCCTAAAGGCCCTGACATGGCTGTCGGTGAGCGTCTCTCGGCCTAGTTTTTGCGGTGTGTCCCGCACCATCGGCACTTCCGCGTTGGAGGCTTTTTGGCCGATTGGGCATGTTGAATCGGTGACAGAACTAGTCGGTGAAAGAGATCTGATTGGCTGTTCAGCTTAGCGAATCAGTGCACAAGAAGAAAAAAGGAAATGACGAAAGAAAGCAAACGACAAAGTCAATAGGGCTGTTGAATCAGCGGCGGGGCTTGTCGGTGAGAGATCACTCTGATTGGCTGTTCAGGTGAGAGTGATCACTCTTATTGGCTGTTCAGCTTAGCGAATCAGTGCACGAGAAGAGAAACGGAAGTGACGAAAGAAAACAAATGATACAGTACAGAGGGCACACACAGAAGGCTTATTTTTGAACTGCATTTCATCTGAACTTTCGTGAATATTTTCACAATGCCATGGCCGTCTGGAACGACGACACTGAAGACCAGCTGATCACAATGATTCAGGAGAGGCCAGCTCTGTACAACATCACAGCAAAATGCTATGCCAATTGAGTGGTGAGAAGAGAGCTCTGGCGTGAGGTTGAAAATAAGCTTGTTATATTGGGTAAGATTTTCTTTCTGACCATTGAGCTCTTTAGCAGGAACTGTTCATTATTGTTTGTTAGCTCACGCACAATGAATAAGTTCTTTCTTTTTGTTTGTCAGAAAAAGAGCTCAGGAAGAGGTGGGAATCTCTGCAAACCCAGTATACCTGGTACAAGAAACTTGCACCCTCTGAGAGTGTTGGAGCACAGAAGACTGGCAGGCAGCAGTGGATACTGACCCAGCTGCAGTTTTTGGAGCCCTACACAAAAAGGAAGGAAACCTCCTCCAACCTAACTATCATGGTAACTGAACCCTTTTATTTGTTGAGTAAAAAGAAAACACTGTTTCTTTCTTCTGTCATTTCAACAGAGAGCCGGGGATAGCTGGGAAGCTAGTGGAGACTAACTTGCTGTGTTTCCCTCCAGTCGTGCTGTGGCTAGCGGAGGCTAACTTGCTGTGTTTCCCTCCGGTCGTGCTGCGGCTAGCGGAGGCTAACTTGCTGTGTTTCCCTCCGGTCGTACTGTGGCTAACGCCCCGCTAGCCTCACAGCTAGCTGTGAGTTAGCTAGTTGTTTGTATCCAACCGGAGCACCGAGCCCCGGTTGTTATTTAGATTAAAGTGGGAAGAAGCAGCGGGCAGCTGTGTGAAGTGGAGCCTGCGGGGGAAACACCTGTATGCATAATAAGAGTCAAAAAGTAATCGTGTTAAATTATGGTGATCTCAATATTGACCAAAAAAATCGTGATTATGATTTTTGGCATAATCGAGCAGCCCTAGTTTGAACCCTTCTTTTCACATGTATCCTTTCATACATTAACTTGGTTTCACTCTCCCATTATCTTCTAGAATTGTGAATTTATTTTTTGTTTTTATAAGGAACCTTCAGCTGATGCTGATTCTGAGACACCCTCAGACTGTACCAGCACCTCAGAGGAGCCCTGCTTCTTTGCTGAACACAGACCCAGCACTCCCCTAGCAGAATCCACTATCTGTGGAGCAGAGTCCACACTTACACCCACCAGAGAGGACCCACTGCCAAGCACCTCCAGCCAGTCAAGCACTCCGAGGCCTCGGGTGAAGCGCGGCAGGAACATGCTGGACGAGTCCATCAGTGAAGAGTCATCTCACTTGATGCACACCATTGGTCAAACCCTGGAGAAGTTAGCTTCTCAGGAAGAGAGCAATGATGCCATCCATGCCTACTGCAAGAACACTGAGCACAGAATGCGGAACTTGCCCCCACATTTACTGCCATATTTCCAGCACGATGTGGACAACTGCCTCTTCAAGTATTCAGTGGACCAGAAACTGGCATCAGAAACCTCTGACAGACAGTTTAGCAATCTGTTATGTTGGATGTGGAAGTTGTAACAGATGTAAATAGTTCCATTTGATGCTGTGCTATGCAGTTGACTGTTACATTTATAAGCATTTCATTGTCCTGCACATTTGGTAATAAAACACTTTGACTTTGAGAGAGTGTACTTTCAACACATTGAACTCCAGACAAGAATGTATCATGCAAAATAACTTTATTGTGTATTTTTAGACTACAGCCATAGACCTGAAACACATAGCCAAGTTGTTTTCTTGTCAGACACTACAATATCATACAATCAATAGGCATACACATTTCCTATATTTTGCCCCACTGAAAAGGCACTGCACCGATATCAGACATGAAGTAATGGCATAGTTCATCCCTGTGCTGCTTGGCTTGTGTTGTAGCATTGGTTGTGTGTGGCAGGCAAGCCTGCTGTTGGTCAGGGTCATGTCTCCATCTTCCTGGGACAGTGTCATGATTTGGTCCTTCCTGGTCAACGATCCCTGCCATGTATTGGTCACAGCTCTTGGTCCGCAGGAAGTTGTGCAGAGCACAGCAAGCCAAAACAATGTCCTCCACTTTGGCAGTGTCTTGAATGTTAATGGTGGTTAGAAAGACCCAAAAACGATTGGCTAGGATTACAAAAGTGTTTTCTACCACCCTCCGAGCTCGTGACAGTCTGTAATTGAAGATGCATTGCTCTACAGATAGCCTGCGGTTCGGATATGGCTTCATGAGGTACTCCTTCAAGGGAAATGCCTCATCTGCCACAATGCAATAAGGAGCCAGCTGATCAGAAGCAGGAGGTGATGCAGGGGCAGGGATGTTGGATGTTCTCTTCTCCAGAGCATCCTGCAGTGAGCATCCACCACACACTCCGCCATCAGAAATCCGCCCATTGCAACCAACATCTACATGTCTACATGTACATGTACATCTACATACATATTTACATTTCCACAGTCAAGATCATTCACTTGTGTCTACGCCCGTTCAAAAACCGGCCTACACACCCTGTGTCTGACTTTACGAATTTGAACATACAAAGAAAGCTCTGAAAACCAGTTGTGTATGTATTGTCATAGATTAAATACTTTCAGCATTTCAAGTACTGCTACTGAAAGGACTTGAATACCACCATTCCATGCACTGACGTCACACAATACTGTCTGGTACTGTCAGGGCTTGGAGTACCACAACAAGAATTATTTATTCATCCAGAACTATTCATATCTGGTGTAAATAGATGAAACACATTTTGAAATTTTAAATCATCAACTACATTATATTTGTAGTAGTAATAAGTAAGTATTTTTCTATTTGTGAAGTGCAGCATCCTTATATAAAGTGCAAGGTGCATATATTATTTTGACAATCATTCTCACCCAATTTCAGGGATTTTATTTACTTCAATGTTTTTATATCAGGGAAATGTCCATTCTGGAAAATTTGCAAGTTGTATGAGACAAACATAAATCAGACAAACTGACTGCCATATCTAACTATCTATATCTATATGTGTGTATGTATATATATATATATATATATATATATATATATATATATATATATGTATGTGTGTGTGTGTGTGTGTGTGTGTGTATATATATATATATATATATATATATATATATGTGTGTGTGTGTGTGTGTGTGTGTGTATATATATATATATAGCCTATATACTGTTAATATAGTGACACCTTTAGCTTGCATACCTGTTGCCAAGAAGCGCAGTGTAATCATCAGCCGCTCCCCAACGGAGATACAATCCCGGTAGTTAGTGTTCTGCCTCTGGATGATCGGACTGACAAGTTCCTTCAACACGTGAAACTGGACAGGAAAGAGCTGAGCGAAATTTTTAAAATCTGAGGTTTCATTTGTCTCCAGCTCTCGACACAGGTTCGGGAAAGCCCTTGAGCCTGTCGCTGCAGTATCCATGATTTCACCCATTTCGTGCGGTTTCTCCTTATTTTTCCTCTCCGTGTCTTCCTCTCTTCTTCCACAAGCAAAAGACCAAGGGCTGACAATGCCAGTGCCATTTGCAACTAATCAGACATTTTATCAGCTACACGAAACCGTCTGTGGCGAGCGAGAGTGGCGTGAAAATGCTAAGCAACCGCTAGCTTCTTTGTTTATATTTCATGCATTCGTCAGACTTCTGGTTTCCCAAGTTATTTCCTCTCACGCATGTGCAGAACTGGCCGTTGGCCGGTTGGCCGTCAGATGTAGTCTGTGCAGTGTGTTCAAATGTACTGACACAGGGTGACGTGAGGCGACGTAGACGACGGAACAGTCGGCTTCGTCGCCGCTAGTTCTTTTGTCGTTGGCTTGGTGTGTCAGTGCCATAAGGCCTGGCCACCATACGCTCTTCCCCCAGGTCTGGCTCCAGGAGGGGGCCCCAGTGTCCCCATACCGGGCGAGGTGCTCATCCCCGGACAACACAGCTCCCAGGTTCACAGGGACATGCAAACCCCCCCACCACGTTAAGGTGCCGATTCTCTGTGGTTGTTACAATATTATTTCATTAGGCCTTCACTTAAATAACAACAGACTGTTTTTAAGTGTTCTAGTTTGCCATCAAAAGGTTCCCAGTTTGGCAGTAGTGCCTGGAAAAATATGGTTTTGGGTCGATGTGTGTTTCAGGAAAAGTCATCCTACCTGACTTTCATTTCTCTATCTTTTTTTCTTCTTCTGTATAGTACAGAAGCGCTCTTACACTTTTTAGAATAGCATCATATAAAGGGCTAAGACATTTGGATCATAACTAAATATGACACAGAGGTAAATAATCAGAAAGTGTCCCACTCTACTGGTAGTCACCCAAAGCGAATGTTGTTATAAGCTGCTTGTTAATGAAGTACTAGGATATGCATGGGTTGTTGTGAGTGAGAAATTTAAGTTTATACCAAGTGTGATATTGTCACAAGCTGAGAAAACTTTTAATTGGATTTATATCTTAACTCAGACACACAAAAGGCCACAAACTTGGGATAAATGACCCTGTTCAAAAGGAGTTAATTTATACTCCAGCCTCAGTAAGAGTGCACATATCTAAGCAACACTTCAAGCTACAGTCACACTTAACAAAAGCAAACAGCAAGCTCTGTAACTCACACTCACACTCTTACCCCAATGGCTGTCAGGATGGGTACCTGGTAGATCCATTTAATGTTACCAGCACTGAACTCCCAACACCTGCAGTTGACACAAAAAAGGGTAAGAGGAGGATATGAGCTAAGAGAAGAAGGAAAAATCAGAAGCACAGCAAAGAAGAATGTGGATAGTGTTATTCAAAAGACACAAGGTGTAGAGAAAGTTGAGAAAAAATTGGCAAACAGGTGACAGAGAAGACATTGAGAACAGCAGAGAAGACGGTAATGTGGAAAAACAGTTGTAAACAGTGTCAGAAATAAGGGGAAAATAAAGATGCAGGAGGTGTGACCTCATTTACATACTGCTTATGAAGACAAATCTTAATGCAAATGGAAAAAGACAGAAATAGAATACACTGCATGTTTTGCAGTTCAGTGTCCATTTCAATTTCTCAAGACGTTTTCAGTTTCCATTTTCCTCTGATATTTGTGGTCTTACATATTTTCAAATGACCTTTTTTGTTATTTGAATCATATCATATTTGAATCATTATTTTTTGTTCATTATTGATATCACATCTTTACTCACTTTCAGTTTCTATCCTTAAATGAACCTTTTCCATACAGCATAGTGTTTCCATTTTTCATTTCAGGTTTTCAATTTCATTTCAATTTAGTGACTTCACATTTGATAAGTGCTTTGTTAAATTGAAACTTCAAAGGAAAATGTACACACATTGCTGCCCACATTCGAGGGGATTATGCAAACGTGATTATGCAGTCCTGTCTCAAACGTTGAGCAGACTTAAAGCCTGCTGGAGTGTGTACTTTGCATGTTACACAAACATGATTTAAAGAAACACATTTCTAAAGTAATGTGGGTGAAATGGCATGAAAGTAGAGCTGAAGTGCATTTTGCTGGACTTCCTAAATTTTTATGGTATTATTGCAGAATTGGTGAAACTATGTCAGCTTTAAACTTCACCAATTCACCTATCTAATTGTCAAATGTGATATATCAAACATGTAATAACAAAACAAAAGGTGTAATACGTTAATTCAGTACAGCAGAAAGCTGACTTTAAGTCAAGCTGTGTCTCTACCGAAAGCAAAGAAAAATAGAAACCCTGGACAATGAAATGCAATCCAATACATCAGCACCAACTATGGCCGCAACAATTACCACAAAGATTGTTCGACTCCTCTTTCACACAATGTCAGACAGTCAGCGCAGGACAATGTTAACAGACTTTCCATTTTTCAGATCACTGAGAAAAAAATGACCTCTGTTGTTGTGCCAAGAGACCAGCAGCACATGATTTTACTTTTGCAGGCTTTGCAGGCTGACCATTGTTCACAGAGTAAATACCATGATTCTCTGTAGCCCTGTGGTGATTTTATTGTGTATAAAAAAAGCTGCAGACACAAAGGCATGTTCCTGAGCATCAAATACATAAAACAGCTTGAAAAATGTTGACATACGGGTTGTGAGTGGGACTATGAAGGTGAAATTTATGGTAAATGAAGGCTGTGGTGAAATAAAAAAAACAACAACATAAAAACAGGAGACAAAAAAACACAAAGAAACCTTTTACATTTTTTGTGACATTGTTGCGCTGTGTAAAATGTACTGTAACTACAAAGAATGCTGCAATTTCATATTGCCTTACCGAGCCTATTGAGAATGTTGTCATAACTTCCTTTCACACAGGGTTTGTGAACAGTCTGAACAGAATACAAATTACCGACTTATTCTTCAGGTATCTTATTCTATACCTTACAATTATTTTTAGGGTCACCAGTGTAAACACGGAGTGGTCACACGGTCACCACACAAAGTCAAAAAGCCACACCAATGAGAAATTTAGATCTTGGACTTGGGAAGGGCAAACAAAACAAAGTTCTAACCAACAACCCTCTTGCTGTAAGGTAACAGTGTTGCTGTACATGAAAAGTATACTTTGGAAAGTGAGCTAACTTTCTGTATTAAAGTGCAATATGGTAGTTTAAAAGAAACTAAACGATTGTCTTCTCTACTGTTTCTTTCTGCAGCTTATAAAGTTCAGCTTCACCAAAAGGCTCTGAGTGTTGTTACAGATTCTCACCCAGCATCTCCACTCTTTGAGGAAGTGCCAAATTGATGGTAATATGGACAACTTAGTTTTTCACTCAGTGTTCCCTGAGGCTGTCGAGAGTGTTGAATGGTAACCGTCTGCCACTATATGTGAAATGTTGTTTTCACTCTTGCTTAGTCTCTTCTCTGCATTTATTTACTTCTTTCTGCTATTTTATGTATTTTTGTCTATTTTATGATGGCTGTCTAGAAATCCTGTGCTGAAAGGATCTGTTTGCACTGTGAGATTACCGAAGTAATGTCCTTATATATTTAGTTATAATGGAGATAAATTAAACTTAACTCACCTAAACTCAGTGTGCTAAACCATGCTTAATGTGATTTACACAAACACTTCCTCTCTGTGACAGTCAATTAAAATATCCATCATCACGGCACAACCACTGATCACAGGTCACATGGTGGAAATAAAATTAAACTACAATATCAGCTCCTATCAGCATTGTTTTTAGGCAGATATTTTTTGAACAGGAAGCAATGTCTCTTTCTCAACCTTTCAACATCTTGGCCCAAAGTAGTCTGTCCAACTCAAAACAGCTCTTGAACAAGACATTTCTCATATCAATTCGGCTGCCCTTTTAAAACTCTTGTTCCAGTAGTGTGGCCTTTGTAGAGAATCAATAGAATGGGGTGATTTTTCAATCTTTCTTTTCAATCCAAACAGGAAAGAACCAAATAATGAATGTTATCAGTGGTTACTGAAAGGTAGAGGTGGCAGGAAATACCATTACTTCAGAATTTACGACAATCAGCGCTCAACTCAGCGGTCAAAACCTCTCATTATTTTCCTCCAAATGGGAAATGTAGGTGGACTTTTGCAAAACAACAAATGCATTCCAAATTAAGCTACAGATTGTCCCACAGAAATCCTGGACTGCATCTATAATACTTTTTGTTCCTGAAATACACATAATGACCAAAGTATGCATACCTACATACAGTACAGGCCAAAAGTTTGGACACACCTTCTCATTCAATGCGTTTTCTTTATTTTCATGACTATTTACATTGTAGATTCTCACTGAAGGCATCAAAACTATGAATGAACACATGTGGAGTTATGTACTTAACAAAAAAAGGTGAAATAACTGAAAACATGTTTTATATTCTAGTTTCTTCAAAATAGCCACCCTTTGCTCTGATTACTGCTTTGCACACTCTTGGCATTCTCTCCATGAGCTTCAAGAGGTAGTCACCTGAAATGGTTTCCACTTCACAGGTGTGCCTTATCAGGGTTAATTAGTGGAATTTCTTGCTTTATCAATGGGGTTGGGACCATCAGTTGTGTTGTGCAGAAGTCAGGTTAATACACAGCCGACAGCCCTATTGGACAACTGTTAAAATTCATATTATGGCAAGAACCAATCAGCTAACTAAAGAAAAACGAGTGGCCATCATTACTTTAAGAAATGAAGGTCAGTCAGTCCGGAAAATTGCAAAAACTTTAAATGTGTCCCCAAGTGGAGTCGCAAAAACCATCAAGCACTACAACGAAACTGGCACACATGAGGACCGACCCAGGAAAGGAAGACCAAGAGTCACCTCTGCTTCTGAGGATAAGTTCATCCGAGTCACCAGCCTCAGAAATCGCAAGTTAACAGCAGCTCAGATCAGAGACCAGATGAATGCCACACAGAGTTCTAGCAGCAGACCCATCTCTAGAACAACTGTTAAGAGGAGACTGCGCCAATCAGGCCTTCATGGTCAAATAGCTGCTAGGAAACCACTGCTAAGGAGAGGCAACAAGCAGAAGAGATTTGTTTGGGCCAAGAAACACAAGGAATGGACATTAGACCAGTGGAAATCTGTGCTTTGGTCTGATGAGTCCAAATTTGAGATCTTTGGTTCCAACCGCCGTGTCTTTGTGAGACGCAGAAAAGTTGAACGGATGGATTCCACATGCCTGGTTCCCACTGTGAAGCATGGAGGAGGAGGTGTGATGGTGTGGGGGTGTTTTGCTGGTGACACTGTTGGGGATTTATTCAAAATTGAAGGCACACTGAACCAGCATGGCTACCACAGCATCCTGCAGCGACATGCCATCCCATCCGGTTTGCGTTTAGTTGGACGATCATTTATTTTTCAACAGGACAATGACCCCAAACACACCTCCAGGCTGTGTAAGGGCTATTTGACCAAGAAGGAGAGTGATGGAGTGCTGCGGCAGATGACCTGGCCTCCACAGTCACCGGACCTCAACCCAATCGAGATGGTTTGGGGTGAGCTGGACCGCAGAGTGAAGGCAAAGGGGCCAACAAGTGCTAAACACCTCTGGGAACTCCTTCAAGACTGTTGGAAAACCATTTCAGGTGACTACCTCTTGAAGCTCATCGAGAGAATGCCAAGAGTGTGCAAAGCAGTAATCAGAGCAAAGGGTGGCTATTTTGAAGAAACTAGAATATAAAACATGTTTTCAGTTATTTCACCTTTTTTTGTTAAGTACATAACTCCACATGTGTTCATTCATAGTTTTGATGCCTTCAGTGAGAATCTACAATGTAAATAATCATGGAAATAAAGAAAACGCATTGAATGAGAAGGTGTGTCCAAACTTTTGGCCTGTACTGTACTTTAATGTACATTTGGTCTGTTTTTTATGGTCTGGGCCACTATGTTCCACTTAAGGGAAATCTTAGCATTATAATCCCCCCATGTGCAAAGTGATGTCCATATAGAAATGTTTTTCAGAGTTGGGTATGAAAGAACATTACTGGACTTTACAGGGTCCTGACCTCAACCCCTACACCTATGGAAAAGCCAGCTGCGAGCCGACCACACTGGGAGCAAATCCCTGCAGCCAGGTTCCTAAATCATGTGGAAAGCCCTCCCCAGAAGAGTGGAGCCCTTTATAGCAGCATATTAGTATCCATGGTTATGGAATGAAAAGATTAACAAGTACATATGGGTGTAATATTCAATGTCCACATACTTGTGGCCATTAAGTGTACCAGATATTACAACTTTTAAATGAGATGTTCCTCTTATAAAAATTTATTCAGAGTTCTTCTGCCAATTAAATCATGCATATTCACGTAATTAGATTTATCTGATGATTCAAATGTCACCACAATTAAGCAATAATTATACTGGCCCAAAGTTCTCTTTTTGAGTCTTCTCAAGTTCAATCTTCAGACTTATCAACCTTTTTGACCTTTTGGTGTAAAAGAAGGACTGCATTTAGGCACAGTATGGCTTGCTCTCTCACCTTGCATCTGCTAGCGCTGCCCTGACAATCGCCCACACTGCCACAAAAACGGCTGGAACACCTGAAATTAACAGACAAACAACAAACAATGAGCTGTGCTGATTTCACAAAATTTGTTTACCTGATTCAAGGTCTTGGTCACATTTCATTTCTTATTCATGATATTAAGGAAGTGGTGGTACAATGTAATTAGACATTCGAAGTCAACAGCTACACCCTTTTTAGTCACATGACTCACTTTAATGGGCAGCGTCCATCAAAGAACCAGACTCTTGGATGAGCATTAACTCCCTTAAGGGGTGTATGGAAATCACTGGATAGTGTGTAGAGAAGCTTAGAGTTCATTTTCACTTTTTAAAGCAACAAGGCCCTCCCCAAAGCAAGTACTGTTGTCCTTGGATAGAGACTCACATTACTTAATGCTGACATATTCGTCCTGTTACCTAGTAGTTAAATGTGATGGTAGAAAATAAAACCTTGACACAGTAACATGATCCTCTGTATATTTCAATGGCCCTTAATATATTTTGTAGTGTTCCTTCAGGGCACCACATGAAGCAACTTTAACTTTCGTAACAAGTATATACAAAAACGGGGCGATGGTGGCTTAGTGGTAGAGCAGGCGCCCCATGTACAAGGCTGTTGCTGCAGCGGCCCAGGTTCGACTCCAGCCTGTGGCCCCTTGCTGCATGTCACTCCTTCTCTCTCTCCCCCCTTCACGCTTGTCTGTCCTATCAAATAAAGGCTAAAAATGCCCCAAAAGATATCTTAAAGAAGTATATACACAAACCATAGAGAGTGAGACAAAGGCTCTCACCATGATCCCACCCATTGTTTTCTATTTAATTCCACACATTGGCAGCATATTGGCAGGAATCACCCTCCCCGTCCAATCCACCAGCACTGATGTGCGTCAACTCTCCAGAGAAGCAATAATTTCCTATCTTTTGCAACGAGGAAGAGCAAATCCAAGCTGCTGTGTCTTGACACATTGGGGCTTGGGACTTATTCAATAAAACCAGCACACAAAGAGTTGTCTAAACTTTCAGAAGCCTAGAAACACAACTTCCTAAATATACGTATAATTAGATTGATAGTTTCTCTAAATTGTGTGGGTCACTATTAGTTTTACCTCCACTTCACTTTCATTCCATCAATTTGTTCAGTGCAGGAACTTGTCAAACCCAGTGTTACAGCCTGTTCTCTGGATCAATTCTGAATGTGTTAAGACTATGTTTAGATTTGCTTATCTCATTGAAACAACAAATAATGCACTTCAAAAAAGCCAAAGCATATGGTGCCCTTAGGCAATTTTAAGAATGAGCACTCAAATGGCTTTATAAAAAAGCAGTGCAAAGATTAAATCAATCTTGTGGAGACAAAAGGGCATTGTGGAGAAATGATGTATCCATATAACTAAATGTGACCCACTACAACAACTAGCCTATTAAATGAGACTTCATATTTACCAGGGCTCAGCTCAGCTGGTACCATGCGTTAGACTGGTATGCTGGACAGACATTCAATTTTGATTGGAAAGAAAATTGGGTTGACGATATTTTAAATGTCAAATGACGATAGAATTTCAGGATGTGTGGATGTTAACATTATGTTTGCACACTTTGGGTTTTGTTCTCCATAGCTTACAACTAAATGCTATTATTCTATGTCAAGATGACATTGGCATGAGAAATCTGGAAGACAGATTTTGGTTACTTAAAGGTATAATATGTAGTTTTTCCACATAAAAATGTCTAAAAACGACTAAACCAATATTATATATTTTGTTTAGTTGTGTATTTTGATTATCATAAATGTTTCCAACAATTTTTCAAACCCAGATAAATATGAAATATTAAAAGTTACGGACTGTGTCATTAGGTCGCATGTCAATGGCGACATAACTCCAGTTACCACAGCCATTAAATGAAGGTGAAGAAGAAGAAGCAGACTGGATGAGACGTCAGAGAATGAACGTTACTGTTGCTAGGCTAAGCTAACTCGTCATGGATCATGATTATGCACTGACGGTTGCTGCACCTTCTGACACCGAAGTTGTCCGGTAAACAAGCCGGTAAAACGGAAACGTACGGGTCAACCAAGCGATCCCAGAAGAATTTGGGATAAGAAGAGAGCTAAATCCAGGATAAATATTGGTGTGACCTTTCCGAGATGGAGAGAGCTTCGTGAAAATCTAGGACTACAATTCGACGCCGACCTCATGTGTGTTCTACTAGATAGGTAAGCAAACATCTGGCTGATGTTATTGAAATATTAATAATTTCCACCAGTGTATTGCAAGCACTGCTGCCCGCCGGGGCACCTGCCCGCCGGGGCACCAGCGCTCCGGCCAGCAGCCTCCGTTGTGGCTAACCACAACATCTAATGATAGGTTTCGATAATGCTGAGCTGATGCCGGTAAATGAACTGCATTTATAAAAGAGGCAGAGGAATAGCTAAACATAAGACGCACTGAGCAAGAGAGAGCAGCAGAGAGGGAGAAGCCATCACTAACTGTAAAGCTAAGTAAGATCTGTATCTGTTATATGACTACAACTCCCATGATCCCACGCTACTTCGTGACGTCATCCAACTCCGTCTTCTGTTATTGTTTTGGTTTGAGACCCCTAACGGCAGAAAACTACATATTGCACGTTTAACAACACAACTTACAACCAACAAAATATCAGTGTCGATGTCTGTCATCAGTATTCCACATCAAAATGACATTGGCATTCAACGTTGTCCTGACACTGAATTTTGGTAACCCGATGTCACAACCTTAATTCAACCAAATTTTATGAATGTCTAATGACTGGTGGTGTTAAGAATAAGGGTTGCAAGATTTCCCAGGGCAACTAAAAACTTACGTCAGGCTAGTAAGTCTAGCAACCCCACTTGCCTGCTCAGGTAAGTGGTAAAAAACAATTAAACACATCATTTTAATGGTGCTGATGATGAGGGTAGGTAAGGAGCAAGAGACACACATGAGCAGTGCTGATTGGGCACTCGCAAAACATTTATTAGCTGAAGCAGGGGTCGCATTAACCGGATATTCTCGGTCACTGACCGTTTTTTTACAACAATGACCGGAAAATCTGAAGGCCGTCGGTCATTTGACCGGTTGCAATTACCATCCCTGCCCACTTGGCAGCGGAGTGCACAGTCAGTGGTTTAAGTGGCTGCTGTTTTCACACTGCAGAGAAACAGTCATTCATCTGCTTCATATAGCGTTGTTAACATAACGCCCTGGACACACCGGATGTGGAACCGAGCACAGCGCCCAGCAGCGGAGGCAGTTTTCAGTCAGCGCCCATGTTAACCTATCTGACTGTCCACACAGGCCGCTGAGCAGAGCGGAGTGCCCGCGGAGGCAGCGCTTCAGTTCGGCGTCTGGTCTATTTTTCACGGGAGCCGCGAGCACTTCTGTCAAGCTGGATCGAGCGGATCGTACCAAACAGGAAGTCGGACACAGAAAAGACGAGAGAATCCGGCCAATTTTCAAAATAAAATAACGGCACGCACTGAGTGAGGAACGTGAGGAGAAAATACCCTGTTTATAATTTAAAATAACATAACAGTGCATAACCGAACACATTTTTCAATACCCTAATACTCTAATCATTACAATTTTAATTTTGCGTCACCGAGCCTGCAGACATAACTACATAATGCCCTGGACACACTGGACGCGTTAGTGTCGTCCGGTGTGTCCAGGGCGAAGCCTAATGGCACGGGTGTGTGGATGTCTGTTCATCTTTTCGTTCATGTCCTTATTAATGCACACTTTATAACTTGCTTGTTGGATTTATTAAAAACGAACGAATGAAAACTAAATGTCTTTAAATAGCCTATCTTTATTGTCATTTAAAAACGAAAATTAAAATGACCGGTAAAAAAAGATTATGACCGGATTTTTATAACCCTGTCGGTCAAAATGACCGGCGATGAAAAAGTCTAGCGCAGGGGTCGGCAACCCGCGGCTCTGGAGCCGCATGCGGCTCTTTCATGCCTCTGCCCTGGCTCCCTTTGGCTTTGAAACAAAATGTCAATAAATAATGGCTATTTAATTTTAATTTCTGATGAAAATAGAACATTTAATGCTTCATGGACAGATTCATTTGCTTTCACTGTTGATGAGGTTGGTTCACCTATGTGCTTAATATGTGGGGAGAAAATAGCAAACAACAAAAAATCAAATGTTGAAAGACATTTCCAGAACAAACACACAGCATTCACGGAAAAATACCCAGCTGGAGATGACCGAAAAAGAGCAGTTTCGGAACTGCTGCAGAAAGCTGATCAGAGCAAAAATACTTTTAAGAGGTGGATGAAGTCTACAAATTCAAGTACTTCAGCTAGCTTTGTAGCAGCTCAGGAGATCGCCAGGCACGGGAAGCCGTTCACAGATGGAGAATATTTAAAAGAATCGTTCATCAAGATATCAGAACATCTATTCTCGGACTTCAAAAACAAGAGTGAAATTGTTCAGAAAATTAAAGATATGCCTCTCTCTGCAAAGACTGTCAAGGACAGGACCACAAAAATGGCAGCAAACATCACCAGTCAACAAGTTAAGGATATTAATTCGGCTCCAGCGTACTCAATTGCCTGTGATGAGTCAAAGGATGTCAGTGATATTGAACAAGTTGCGCTACTATGCAGATATGTGAACTCTGCTGGGCCACAGGAGGAAATAATTGAGTTTATACCACTTAAAGGCCAAACACGGAGGGAGGACATCTGTGAGGCTGTGTTGGATTGTTTAAAAACCAAAGAAATAAACACCAACCACCTGGTTTCAGTGGCTGCTGATGGAGCACCGAGTATGACAGGAGCACAGAAGGGGTGTGTGAGTTTACTCCAGAAGTCGCTGGATAGAAAGCCGTTTCACTGCATTCTGCATCAAGAGGCATTGTGTGCTCAAACATTCCCTGCGGACTGCACAGAGGTGATGAATCTTGTCATTCAGACAGTGAACAAAATAATGGCAAAATGATTAAGCCACCGACAGTTCCGTTCATTATTGGAAGAAGTTGAAAGCACATATTCCAATCTCCTGCTGCACAACAGAGTCTGGTGGCTGTCCAGAGGGGAGGTGCTGAAACGGTTTGCTGTGTGTCTGCAGCACGTAAAAACTTTCCTGGAAAGTAAAGGGCTCACATTTCCAGAGCTAGAACAGCCAGAGTGGCTGGAAAAGCTGCACTTCGTGGTGGATATGACAGCGCACCTTAACACGCTCAACAAAAGTCTTCAGGGGAAAGGAGGCACAGCCCTGCAGATGCTGGCGTTTGAGCGCAAGATGACCGTGTTTGCCAGAGATGTACAGAGAGGTACGCTGTCTCACTTCCCCTCGTTAAGAGAGTTCAAAGAAGCACACAATGCTCAGATAAATTATAGGCATTTACACCGTGCAATCATCACAATGCAGACTGCGTTTGGGGGAAGATTCAGCGAGTTCAGAAAGGAAAAAACACACTATCCTTCCCCATCACTCCCCTGAGCATCGACCCGGCTCTGTTGAATATGACTGCATTTACAGGTGTGAGTCAACCCGATCTTGAGATCGAACTGGCCGACATAGCTGACAAAGACATATGGGTGTCTAAGTTCAAAAGCTTGACAGCTGACCTTGAAGATGTTGCTCGTCAGAGGGCCAGTCTTGCTCAGGGGCGCAAATGGAGTGATATTGAAAACCTGCCCAAACCGGACAAACTTGTGTTCGAAACATGGAGTGCCATTCCCGACACTTACATAAACATGAAGAAGTATGCGTTTGGAGTCCTGTTGATCTTTGGATCCACGTACTTATGCGAGCAGATCTTCTCCAGCATGAACTTCATAAAAAGCAAATATCGGTCTCGCCTCACAGATGACAGCTTGCAGTCCTGTGTGAAGATCAAAGTGACGTCTTACACCCCCGATATGGATAAGCTGTGCAGCGAAGTTCAAGAGCAGAAATCACATTAACCAGGTGAAATAAATTATTTAATGAGCTATTATTTTGCAAATGTATATTTTTATATTGGTTCCTGAACTGATTGTGTTTTTATATTCAGGTCGACGGTTGACTGCTGTACATGACGAAGAAATAAAAGGACCACGGCACACTGAAATAGACTTATGTCATAATAAAATATAAACTGGCATTTGTTTGTTTTCCCTTTTTTAGTTAAAGCGAATATGCCGCAGCTGTATGCCTTCAGAATATTGGAGCGAGTTGATTTTTTTTAAATTCATTAATAAGGGAAGGACCAGTGTATTTTTTTTCTAGAGTTCAAAAGAATTTGGTGTTTTGCTCCATTACACCCAGAAATAAAATATGAGTCGTTTTCTGTCTAGTTTATGATTTCATAAATGCTATAGCATAAGTGTAATGAAACTATAAGTGGTGTTATCGTCATTTTAGGGATCAAACAGAGTTTGCGGCTCTAGGTGGGTTTTATTTGTTGGGAAATGGGCTCAAATGGCTCTTTGTATGCTGAAGGTTGCCGACCCCTGGTCTAGTGCAACGTCTGAGCTGAAGGGAAAGTGACTATTTCAATTATCCTGGAAACAGGGGTTTAATTGCGTGGTCTTAGAGGATGTGGGCAAAACTCAAACAATGTATTACGCAGTTTGCCCCAAGTTCGAGATCAAGTTGCAGATAGGAAAGGGTCGTTTTTCAAAGCACATCAAGTTTATGAAAACGTCACTGGAGTGTCATAGCAAGAGCCATTTAGTCTTTAGTCCTTACTGTTATTTGATAGCTGCCAATACATAAAACAATTTGTATAGGGGCAAGTGGATTTCTAACCCAAATGCCTGATCAGGTGAGTGAAAAAAAAAACCTTATCACTGAACCCTGTGTACAACTGAGATATTATATGTGACAAATTTTTTATTAGCGGTAACATTAACAATGCTACTGCAAGACTAAACAACCCTCTGAATCAGCAAGGGGTTTCCGCAGTAATTACTGTTGTAATGTAGGTTATTGAATTGCAAATTTCACATTATCAAGCTTAACGATTTCAAGTTGTCTCCCAGGGAATGTGATAAGTCATATATCTGAAGTGTTCAACCTCTCTCAAAAGAAATGTCTCTTCCCTCTATTATCCCCTGAAGCACCTCATCTAAATATGGCAGTACATCATCATTACTGTCTAATCAGTGGAACTTGGTCTCCCCATCTTTAAATTTATGTTCAAGCAGATAGACATTTTAAATGTACGCCGCATCTTATCAGAGATTAAACGTAACAAGAGAAAAAATGGAGAAAAGATTCAGAAACTGGCTGAGAGAGCCTTATGGGAGTGTGAGAGTCAGGGTGACTGTACCCATGAAACCATAATGATAGGGTGATCACTGAGCATAGCAGTGGAACAGGAGGCATCATATTACTTTGTCACTGGGCACATGATGGAAGCTACTGTGGATGATAAGAGCATTTTCATCTATTTCACCAGCTAATCAAAGGATTGGATTTGGCATCCCAGTTATGGTTTTGTTCCCTCTAACCTTTGGGCTTCTGCCACCCATGTGAGCATAGCCAAACAACAATTGTGGCAAAAAGTTAGAATTGGTTGAAATTGTATGAAGCTATTCAACATGTTCATGTCATGAGTAGCTCGGGGTTGGAAATTAGCAGCCACTAGCCAAATGCTGCTGAAATATACAAGTTGCTGCCAGTCTTGCTTCACTCACCAGCCCAAAAAAACAATGGTCATCTATTGAGAGGCTGATAGATTTTTGGAATCCGCCAGCCACATGGCAGGTTTACAACAAAGTTAATTTCCAACTCTGGAGTGGCTACACTCATATTGTCAGAGTTCTTAGTGTGTATATAAATGAGTGAGAGTTACAGTTTCTGTTGTCCACATTGCAGTCCAATCAGTTTTTTCTCACCAGCTGGGAAATGATTTCCCTCTTATCTCCAGATGAAGTCACACTATGAAGCCTAAATGTGTGCTGCAAAAATAATTTGGTACTTAGACCCACAGGGAGAAAGTTAAGGGGTGGATGCATAATTTGTTCAGGCTGATTTTGGTCCGGTCAAGAACTGCATCCCATCTTAGAAAGGGTGTCTCATGGATGTGAAAGGGGATACAAAGATACAAAGCAGGTAAAAGGCATCCTGTGTAGTTCTATTCTACAATCAGCGCTGCGGAGCAATGTTTTCAGAAGACAGTCTATATTTTGTTTGTTGCTTTTCATAAGGAAATAATGCATTAAACAGGTTTGTAGACTTTAAGGAGACTCACAGTGCACGTTGGTGGGTAACATAGGATGTTAAGAGACTCCATAGAGCTCCTCCAAAATACATTATACAAACTTTTACCAGAATAACCAGAACCTGACCAGTCATGCCATTTCTATTTCACTCTTTACACTCTACATTTATAACTACCAAATCCCATCATCAATTCGCAAGCTAAAAAGCAGTGACCTGTTATCTTTTGCTATAAAGTATATAATTGTTTCTGTCATTTTGATGATTTCATTATGTCACTGGGTGTGTGGTTTAATTCAGGAGGGAAGGAAGCTGTTGCAGAGCGGTGTGTGTTTGTGTGTGTAAGATAGTGAATAAATTGAATAAATTACCTACAGGCAACTCAATGTCCTTGTCCCCCGTAGATAAATTCCACCCCACTGGTCTTTAACACATAGTCCATAACAAAATCAAAAATCAGTAGGCAGGTCAGGAAACATTAAGCTAATATCAGATACCGAAGCACAACACTACAACTCATCCTGTTGGTTGACAAATGATGGTTTCCTGATGGAAAAAGTCTCAATTGTTAATTTTTTTTCCATTAAAAAAAAAAAAAAAAACACATTGGAGAGCTTGGCAATTAAGTGGGAAAGATTCCCAACATGACACTAACACAATCCCTTCTTAATGATAGCAGTATGTGCAATAACATTACATTTAGAGAATGTTTTGGAAATTCATGAATGCACAGTAATAGGAAATCCAGCTAAGCTACTTAACTGTCCAGCATAAATTATGCTAAATGTGCATCATTTATGTGCTCCCACTATAATCATCATCTTTCATTCTTAGTGCCTCATTGTCATTCAAAACATGATGGATTTTCACAAATCTCAATACAGAACAGTATTATGACACTGAATATATTGGGATATAACCAAACCAAACCTAAGCAGCCATTTAAATGTTCCGAATGTAACTTTTTACATGTATTTATTGTTTTTATATTGTCAATGGATGACAGAGAGTAACGTACTTCAAACTATCTCAGATGCCTATAACAGCCAGAAGACTGATTTCTATGAAAAGGACTTTAGATGAATCTTCCAGGACAATCCAAGAGGCGTCAGGTTAGACACACTCCCGGTGCTGACTTTTCAGCTCTGCTACAGTGCCAACAGTGTGAGACACTAGCTAACAATAGCTTAGAAATGGAGTCTGCTGATGTCAACAAACAACCAGTACCTACCACAACACAGAGTCCATAACATGCTGTGTATCTGTTATAGGGTTGGGTACCGTTCATAATTGAACCGATACGGTATTGGTACCAAACGGTACCTTATTTCGGTACTTTTTAAAGTCTAAACTTCTCAGTTTCAAAATTTTATTGAGAACATTTAGGAACAGTGCTGCACATTAACTTTTGTCTGCATATTTTTCTGTCGCCATTGTTGCTAAATCTGAGGTGCGAGTCATGCGCTCTCGCTCCGCCTCCACCTCAGGTACCGAAATTTGGCACCGATTCATTTTAAGTGAATCGGTACTCTGTAGTACCGACGTGAATCGGTACCAAGTACAAAAAGTACAGAGTTTCGGTACCAAACCCTAATCTGTTATATACATTTTGCAGCAGCACCCTGGAGACAGACCATAACTTTGCAGCTGTAGCAACTTAAATTCAGCCAGCGCACGATGCAGCACCAGGGGTCTGATCGTCCCAACTCCTTGATAGATTAGTAAGCTTCCTGTTGCTGCTGTCACACACATTAGATCTACTAGCACTAGCGCTGGCCACAAAACCTGTGACCCCCTGCGCTGGGGTTTTTGCTGGTTGAATTTGAGTTGCTACATCCATTGACTTAAGGTTCATCTCCGGAGTTGCATCTGCTCTCTTCCCATGAAGTAGTCTCCAAGCAGTGGGAAGTGACCACAGGGGACAGCGACAAATAGTAAATTCATCAAATTAACTTCACTACTTAGCAACCAACACCAGATCCATGCAAGTTTAAGTTGCCATCCGAGTTCCAGACAGCTGGCCACCCTTAAGCTATGCCGCATGGATCTGCTGTTGGTTGCTTCATAATGTTAGCTGGTAAAGAAATTTGCCAGTCTTAGTATCACGATGCCAGTGGTCCAAATGAAATACAGGAACATTACAGATGAGGTTATCCTGAATTTTCCAAAATTCAATGTACAATACCGAGGTGCTCGATGAGGGTGAGCAAGAGGATGGAGAGTCCATTTCACTTATGTGCCGTAAGTGAACAAAAATATGTTATAAGGGTCCTTTCTTTTCCCTTTGTGACTTCAAAAAACGAAAAGAAAAGAAACTGATGGGGGGAAATTTTCATCTACTAGACATTATGTGCAAGAAAATAACCGAAGCTCAAAATAATACCACAATAACAACAGTTCTCTTTCATTATGAATAGTAAAATATACTTGTGTATTGCAAAACTCCCCCATCTTTCATATGTGGACTTTTTTTAATAATAGTAATTTATATTTTTTGAAGTTCTACTGGAACCACACAACTGCCTTCATAACAGTAATATGTCAGATAATGACAGTTGCTGTTTGAGTTTCGAGTCTTTGAGTTATAAAACTCAGATTTCTTGGTTAGTTTTCTTCCAAAATGCAATTGTAGCAGTTAGTAAATAAGGCCTTTAACTTCCCCTATATAAGCATCTTATATAAGCAGACATTATTAATCACAACAAGGGGATTATGCTGTGTAATACTAATTTCCCTAAAATGTGGTTAGGTGTAGAAAAGGCTAATGTTTTGTATAGAATATATTAGAGCATTCTATTGTCTGTATATATAATCATTTACTCCTATGGCAATTATAATTGTATTACAGGTCTGAGTTTTACATTACCTAAAGCTTTCAGCATCAGCTACATTTTTGCTAAAGTGACTAGAGGATTAGTCATGCTGCAGCATGTCATAGGTATTATGTGTGACAGGATCATTTTGTATTCTTCTGCTTACCCCATCCGATGAGGGTGAAGCCCCAGAGGTATTTGGAGTCTGATCGGAAGGCCATGAAGATGAGACTGTGGAGGTAGAGGCCTTCTACCAGGATCCAGTAGTAATTGGTGGCCAGAAAATAGATGAAGAGCAGCACCGTCACCTTGCAGCCAATCTGACAACAAAACAATTACACTTTCATCACATCCTATTTGTACCTGTTTATTTGTGAGACTGTGTGTTGACAATCTATTGTGTTCACAATACTAACTCTTACACCACAGGCGCCCCTTTGAGAGCAGACAAACTAATTATAATTTGTAGCAACTTGCTGCATTAATTTGCACAACAATTAGATAAAGTAAACAGCAGTGAAACTGTCAATAGAAAGTTCACGTTGATGAAAGCCTTCAAATTTACTTTAATTGACCTTTGTATTTGATCACTATTATCAACAATCTCATTTAAAAAATGAAAGTAGTACTTCAAAATAGGCATGCAGAAAAAAAAACATACACTCCAAAGGCTTAGACAAAAATTCAGTGATGTCTTGTGTATGTGTAGCTGATGGTGAGGTGAGGATAGCAGAGAATCACCTCCCACTCCATCACAGGATACATTAACCACTCCACTCACATTCATTGTAATGAAACAGCCTAAAATCTCAGCAGTGGTGAGTGGGGAGGACAAATTAGAGAAGACAGAAAATACACTATTGAAGAAATGATACTATATTTTACATTTAGTCGCACGATCATGATAATAAATGAATACATTTATTTGCATTTCCTCTTTCTCTGTCATCCACAAATAATATCCTGACAGGAAGACAAATTATTCATGTGCAAGAAGACTGATTATTCATGTGCATGCAATGCATTAATTTGCACAGAGCAATGTAGTCACATTTTATACTTACATTTGTCTTATCTTACATTTCATAATCTATACTCAATACATAAAGCATGACAGAGTATACTGATTTCCAGACGCACAGAACAAATGCAGTTGGGATGTGGGTATAGTACATGCACGTGGATAAAGTTCTTTACATGTGTCTATCATCATGCCCTGCTGATATAATTCCAACTAAATTTTTTAAAGAGGTCCTGCCAGTCATTGCCCCCACCGTCTCTCTATTGTAAACCTCTCTTTCTCCTCTGGCTACATACCTGACTATTTAAATACAGCCAGTGAGTGTGTCCCCTCTCTTCAAAGAAACCCTCCCTGGATAGCCCTGATTTCATTAACTACAGGCCCATTTCTAAACTTCCCTTCTTTAAAAAAAAAAAAAAAAAAAAAAAACATCTTGAAAAAGATGGGGCTCATCAGCTTTTCAAACTCACTGAGGGACACAATCTCTTTGATAAATTTCAACCTGGCTTCCATCGAAAACATAGTAGTGAAACAGAGCTGTAAGATTAATGAATTAATCAATAGTTGTAAACTATTTAATTAACCACCAACTATATAATATTAAAAACAATAATAAACAATATTTGAATAATTAAAAAATATTTTCTGTTTTCTTTATTCCAAAAAACAAGACATTAGACGACATCTCTGGCTTTGGGAAACACTGTGTGACAATTTCCACCATTTTCTGACATTTTATAGACCAAACAACTAATCAATTAATCGAGAAAATGATCGACAGATTAACAGACAATAAAATCAATAGTTAGTTGCAGCCTTACCGAAATGGCACTGCTTAAAGTCTAGGGCCTGGAGGATATGCATATCTTCTGATTCAATACTATCACAATACTTTGGTCCCAATTCAATAGATAATGCAGTTTTTAAGAATTGCGATTCAATATAACAATTTATTTATAACTTTGGTTTAATTTTTAAACTCTGAACAATAGCATTAAGTTGAATCATACACTTCTAGAGACTGCATGTCATGATACATATTTCCAAAAACACTGCACGTCTCATATCACTTAGTCTTTCTGTTATTTCAGCAGCAGCATACTGCATAGAAAAGTGGTAATGTAATGTTTTAATGGTTTTATTTCAAATTATTTCATTGCAGTTACGCACGCATGTGTGACTTTGCTCTGTGAATGGTATTATATTAAATAAAATGTCCATATTAACATTACATGTACAATAGAACAAATGTAAATTTGAAGTTGTCTGAACTTAAACTGCTGGACTACATTTAGTCGTTCCTGCTCATTAAGCTTGCAGTGTTCCCCATGCATTGATTTATTTGCGGTGGCTGCCACAACATCAACACTGACCACTACCAGTGGCTTTGTTTTGGGTTTTTTTAGTATTCAAAATGGGTAAAGTCTTCTCCTATTGTGGTGCTTTGCACAGGGGATTGATTTCATTGGCCCCTCACCCTGCTCTTGCTTCCTGTGTGTCAGACCACAGATGAGACATGAATTAAGTAGCTAGCCACTCTGCAGTCCCTCTGCTTCTCCCCACGCTAGACTATATATCATTATACTAGACTATATATATATATATATACTAGACTATATATCACTATATAACTACTATATCACAGGGGGGAGTGGGGACAGAAGCCCTGGAGACAAAGCTCACAGTAGTAGTTGTAGCACCTCAAATTCAGCGGGCGCCAACCCCGGTACCAGGTTTCACAGCTGGCTGGGTCTAATCTGTGTAACCGCGAAATAGGGCTGCACGGTATATGCGGTAGACGGTAGAAATGATATAAATTTGGCCCACGGTAGAGATTTGCGCTCTACCGTCCTATCATCGATGACGTCATCGCACCTGCCTCAGTGTGAAAATGGCTGCGAGCACAGAGACAGCGGAGCAAGAGGAGCTGGTTCACGTCCGTGATTTAGCGTAGCACGTGCAACATGTGTTGCTGGAGAACTTGTGAGTGAGTGAGTTAATGTCTTATTAACAGCCCCGGACTTCTCAGACTCTTTTAGCGACTTACCGCTCAGAGGGAACTCATTCAGTGTCTCCTCTGGCAGCAGCACAGCGTCTCTCCCTCTCCTCTCTCACCGTGCGCACACGGGAGTTGGCTTTCGGCAAGAGAGTTTGTCATAAACCTTTGGTAATGTAAACCTATGTGACGCTAGGGGCTCCACAAAAAACTCCATATGTGAATGTGTGATAGTTGTGGTATCATAACAGCCTGTCACAGGTCACAGCGTGATGATTAGAGGAGAAATGGCAGAGCATAAAGGTCCAGGTGGAAAAAACACAACTCAGTCATTTAGGATTTTGCTAAAAGAAGGAAATTACCTTTTGATATAGATCCCAGGGGACATTTTGCACCATAAAGTACTGGGTTTTAATTTTGAGTTTTGAGATCTGCATTCTGCACAATAAATGCTCTAAAAAATACATTATATCTTTGCTTTTGTTGTTGTTTTTTTATCAATTTAGCTTTGCTAAGGGACTAAAAAACCCATTCAGAAACACTTCTATTATAACTTTTACACTTAAATTTATACCGCGATATATACCGTTACCGTGAAGGGATTCGATTTATACCGTGATATAAATTTTAGGTCATACCACCCAGCCCTACAGCGAAATTTGTGCTTGGTTGGCTGAATTCAAGTTAGTTTTTGAGCAGATGATGGTTTGTCTTCAGACTGTCACCATTGTCTGCTTTCTCGCTTCGGCGTGTTTTTTCTTGAAACAGATGACATCTCATGATCTTAAAAGCAGCAACATCTTTCCACCGTTTAAATCATATCTATTCAAGCATCAACAATTGATTCAAAAACTGGAAAAAACTGCTGCCTCTGATACCATTAATCATGCCAATTGATAAAATATTGAACTAGGTTGGTATCTCTGGACTGCACTCAGATGTCTCTCCTCATACCTTTAACCTTTTCTGTTTTCAGTGTATATGCTGCATTTGAGCAATAAGCTTCTTCCGTTGTATCTTGTACCATTGCTATACCGATGACATACTGCTTTACTACTCTGTTAAAACTAATAATCTCTACAGCCTTACCACTCTCCATGACTGCCTATCTTCTGTTACAAATTGGATATATCAAAATTTCCTCCATCTCAATTCTGACAAAACCTTGTGGTGCTTGTAACTGGCTGACAATTGTTTTACCAAGGATGTCAGTCACTAAATTGGCCCCTTTGCTAGCAATATCAAGACTGTCTCTAAGATCCTCGAATCCTTTTTGACCATTTGAACACTGAACCTCATATTACTGAAATTATTCAGTCAACCTGCACAATCAGAGAAAACATGGAACTTGTAGTGCATCCCTCAGTCTTTTATTCCTTGGCCTACTGTAACTCCCCCTTTACTTACTTTACTCAGTCCTCTCTAGCTCGTCTTTAACTGGTGCAAAATGCAGCAGCTAGGCTGCTAACAAAAACTAGACATGAGTCCCACTTAAACCCAGTTCTTGCCTCCATTCCTTGGCTTCCATTAAAACACAGACTTGATTTTACTTACATGGCCTTACATGGCTTGGCCCCTGTATATATAGCAGATTTGGTGATCCCCTATTCTACTCCAATGACCCAATCGAGGTCTTTTATGTTTTCTGCGTTCCAATTTCAAATCCAGAGGAAACTGTGCTTTGTGGTCGTAGCTCCTGAACTTTGGAATAGACTTGTCTTTTATATCACATCTACTGAATCTGTGGTTGGTATTAAGCAGCTGCTAAAAACTAATTTCTGTAGGTTAGCCTTTTTATACACGCTTATTTTGACTGTGTGCATTAATTCTTGTCTGTGTATCAGACAAGTATCAAACATGTATGTTTGTACTTGTATGTGTGTATTTTATCCTATATGTGAAGCACTTTCTAACTATGTGTTTTAAAAAGTGCTTCATGAATAAAATTATTATTAGTATACTTGTGAGAACCCAAGGGTCTTTTCCAGAGAGCAGGTTTAACAAACTCTGAGTCTAACCCTGAACTCTAAGTTAATGAACTCTGAGATGGAAAACTTGTCACTTCCAGAACAGCTGATCAGAATTAATTCAATCAACCCTGATTATGTTCACTCTGAGTTAAGCTTGTGCGTGTTGAATGATAAAAGCAATCATTAGTGGAGCTCTGATGCTATTCACCACGTTAACCATGGCAACAGGTAAATATAGGCAGAGCCTCCATTCTAATCTGGTGGATGTAGAGATATTAATAACTGGAATTGCAGGCTCTGCTGCTGGGGCTCGGCAGGATTATGTTAAAACTGTCATGTATATGTAAGCCTACATGCGGACTGCGCGCATTTATCTTTAGAATAAGAGCCTGAGTCAGAGCGAGAAAAGGTGTCACAACGTTTACAGAATCCTTTTTTTTTTTTTTTTTTATTCAGTGTTGTCTATTAATTTGTCATCATAAGGCATAAGACAGCTGTCTTCAGTGTGGACATGCAGAGGTTTTTTTTCTGAGCTGAAGGTGACTTGATACTTTGTAATATTTTAATGTGAATGTGCAAATATAGCTGTTCAAAAAATGACTGATAGCACATAAAGCTGTAACTTTAGATCGTCCTGAGTAACAAACCGATATCCAATCAGGACATCCAGTAAACTTCTGCTAATTAATGCACTTTGATATGCACTTCGATACAGATCCAGAGTTTAAGTTACCTCTCTTTCTGGAACTGAAAACCTGGGCCCGTATTCACAAAGAATCCTAAAACTAATAGTAGCTCTTAGTGACGTCATTCCAAGAAAAATCTTAAGAATTCCTCGAATTCTAAGATTTTTCTTAGAATTTTCCCTTGGTAAGATAAAAGTTATTCACAAAGCATCTTAGGTCTTAAGAGAGCTCCTAAGGTGAAGAACTGTTAAGAGGAGGGAGGAGGACTTTTAAGAAGCCTAAGAGTGTCTTAATCAGAGAAGATAGCGGAAAGACAGAGAGGAAGGAGAGATATTCTCCGTATATAGAATGACAGTGATTTAATAAGATGCTACCGGCTTGATTGTGCAGGGATAATGTTTGTGGTTGACCTCATCAGGGATGACCTTACTTTTCCCACCCCGCCCGCTTTGGATTGCAGCACGTACCAGCGCTTCTCACACTCATCGCTTGTGCGTGAAAGGAGAGGGAACGACACATTGATTTGTCGGGCAATGCGCTCCCAAGTCTGCCTCTTCCCTTGTGCCGTGATCCCGGGAACAAATTTCCCTCTTAAAACTCCTTTGTTCTCCTCCACAAGCTGTGCCAACAGCAGGCACTGCTCTTCTGTCCAGTTCGGCTTTCTCATTCTTTTTTTCTCCATTTCGTTCGTTGTTTTGGTCATTTTGCCAAATCAAACCGCTTTTTACAAGGAGGCCAGCAATCACAGTAATTGCTGACAGCTGAGTCTGCGTCCACCATTAATATCAAATAGATTAAGTAGTAAAATTACCAGCATGGTGAGTAAACATAACAATAAGCAAATCAATATAATAATCGGCATGTGAATGAGGTACGTTCAAACATTTTGAAGCTGTGTAACAATTAATTTAATTTTGCTGAGTTTCATCATCATGACATAAAATTATTTTCACGATTACACATTTCTTAATACAGTCTAAGTTCTATGATCGGTTGATTTCACTGTCCATTCATTACTAAAAGCGCATTTGTTTTTGTTTTGTTTTTTTCTTTTTTCCTTTTTGTAACAACCAATCACAGCTTTTACTGCGTCATACCTAGCAACAGGGTCAACCACACCTCCTCACTAAGATAAAAGTTTCTGTCCCCTCCTTGCTCAGAGCTGCTCTCAGAAACTTCCCCAATCACTCTTAAGGCCCGAACATACTCGGGCGGAACGTACGCGGAACAGACTCCGCGAGGAATGTCCGCAGTCATTCGGGCTTCCATAGTCGAGCGCACTTCCGCATTGTAGTTTCCTGTAAAAATGTGAAAAATACATGCCGAGCTTTGCACGCACAGGGCTTGCGGACGTCCGCTTTGAGTCCGCGCGGACCTCCGCAGAGTCCGTTCCGCCTATGTTCCGCCCGAGTATGTTCGGGCCTTTAAGCTAAGATTCCTTGCTAGGAATTTTTAGGCTAAGTTAGGATCTCTCTGAGAGGACTCTGAGAATCTTTGTGAATACGGGCCCTGGAGGTCTTCTCATCTCAGAGTTAACTTACTCAGAGTTTTGACTTAACCAGCTTTCTGGAATACACCCCAGATAATAAAATGGTCGTTGTCTGCACATGGTTAATGCAAGGCAAACTAGTTACCAGTTACTACTACTTACTACTAGTTACTAGTTACTTGTAGTAACATTATGCTGAGTGCACATGATGAATCAGCAATCCCTTAAAATGTTGCACTTCAAATAAATAGTTGATAGTGAATACTTGATGTACCCTTGTATTAGAATTATATCATTTAACCATAGAAAAACCAACGAATAATGTGGGAACACATTTTTACTTTAGCATATTTATCTCACTTTATTTAAATCTCTCAAATGTTTTTAGTGCATTCTTATAAAATATTTTCAAAGCCAAAGAATTAAAGTACATGCTTCAGTGCAAATCAAAAAATTGCTCTTGCTCTTTCAGGTTTGCAAACTGAGTGGTAACCTGGCACAATTATTTATGATTTAAATCTCCTGAATAAAACAGGCAGTCCTAACCTTTGATGCCAATTATAGATCCCGAGATCCCTGGAAGTCAAAAGCAATGTGGAACTGTTGCAAAGGTTTTTACTTCAGTTTAACTGCAACAAAAGAAAAACATGACCTTGGTGCCTTGACTGGGAAGGCTATTCCCTTTCTCAGTCAAATACCTTAATGGAGCCGAATAACTGATTAAATTACTAGTTTAATGAGATCAAATAAAGGACAGCATTTTAGATACTGAAAATACACATCTGTTATTTTCAGTCAGAAAAGTCCTCACGGACAATATGTTGTTCAAGTGTTCTGTCAAAAAGACATTGTTGCCTGTAGAGTTTTATTGATGAAAGACTTTTTACTACAAAGCAGTCACTGTTTTCATTTCACTCCCTTTGTGCAACCCTGCAGATGCCAAGCCAGTAGACACTTCAACACACACCAGGAGTATCTTTATATCTTCACTGTATGTGTCAGTGAGTGATGACAGAGGTGTGTTCCTTTCATCATTCGGATGAAATTCGAGAGCAAAAGATTTTTGAGGCACCGTGGCTATAAATTTGGTAACCGTGTCTCATATGTACTTACTTAATTTAAGTAGTTACTGATTCTGTTGCCCACAATGTTTTTAAAAAGTCAGAAAAAACAATTAAGAACATTCATGCAGTGCTGACAACAGCATCAAAAATGAGGAGGATGCTTGAAGTGAAACAGAAGTGGATTCAATGTTTTCAATCACATGCTTCAAAATCAAAACACACAGTGTCTCCTGTTGATTCTTCATCATGCATGTTTTGTCTTTTTCCAACAACTGTTATTTACTTCACTCTTAATTTCCAAAACTGGCCATCTGGTCTGAGTAGGAAATTACATGTGGGTGGGACAGAGTCAACATGCTAAAGGGCAGACGCCTGGATCCAGCCTTTAGGCTATCTGTTTATCATGCATTCAGCGACAATAAATTGAAGGCCAGATTCATGTTTGGGTTTAATGTTACTGATGATCAGCACTGAATTTAAATAGTTATTTTCGTATGATATATTCATCTAACTAGCTGGACTCTGTGTCTGAAGTACTTACATTTCAGTGCCAACAAATTATTAAAGCTGTATGTGCTGCGTGTTTGGAATTATACTCACATCACTGTAAGGTGTAATGCATTAAAATCCATCGATCATAGTCAGGGTTTAATGACTATAATCATCAGTATATAAGGGCAGTTAATTACCTCTAACGCTTACAGTACTCAGGACCCACAAAGATGAAATTATGCAACACTCGAAAAGGGCTTTCAACAAGCAAGTAAGTACCAGTAAATATTGTACATGCATATTAACTGTCCAGGGTCCAAACCCCTGGGCGAACTGACAAATTTCTATGTTGTCTTTAAAATACCATTACATAGCCTTCATGTTTGTGAGTTTAATTCCGTTGGAGTTAAGTATTTAAATTGTGCAATGGTTAACAGCATGCAAATTTGTATGTGATACTGCCAGCATGTTGCTACTAACTTTAACTGAGATTTAAAACTTGCCCATCACAGTTCATACACCTAGAATGAAGCAAGGAGTCAGTCACTGTACCTATTGGTTGTAACAATACTGTGTAGCCAAGGGAGGGGCTGGGAATAAAAAAACAACCCTGGATGTGTGTCTCCACCGAAACTCACCTGGATAAACACCACCATCCCCACAGCCACACAAGCATTAGGAATAAAGATTACATGAAGATACAGCCAGGACTCTAATCTGTTTGAGTGACAATCTGACAGGTCTGAAAGCTACTGTCAGGGGCTTACAGCCACAGTCAATCATCCTACAATGTTATAAAGCAAGTTTTTATTGCCAGAGCACTCAAAGCAATACCTCATACTTTTTATCTAGGTAGAGTTGTTGGCAGTAAGTAAAAAGATTCAAATAAGTAGAGGTGATACTTACATACTGAGACTTGTCCAGTTGTGCCATGCTAACTGTCTCTGAGTTGTCCATCAGGGCAGAATCAAAGTCCTGCAGTCCAACACTGGAATGGACGACTTTGTCCTTCACAAAGATGCTGACTGCCCGTAACATGAAGGACACAAACAGGTGCATGTGGATGTAGTTTCTGGTGCAGTGAAGTCGCCTGCCATGAAAAAGAAATAATATTCACTGTTATAAATGAATGATTAAGAGTACAATAAGATGCAATCCAAACCACTAACATGTCTGTGTAGATACTGTAGATGGCTACATACAAAGGGCTCTAGTTTCCCAGCACAGCGCAGGGTGGTGCAGGGTGGCGAACCCCGCGCAGAGCTAGTTTCGAGCAGCGCAACCCGAGGCGCGCTCAGTTTGGTAGTTTGGCAGACCGAGGTGCGCTGAGATGGGTGTGGCGGTGCAGCAGGGGGAGGTGTCAACAGATCCAGCTTGGCGCAGTGACAGTTTCGTGCCAAAAGGTGCGCTAAAAGCTTGCCAACTGAAACCACGTCTACTGTCAGCGCAGGCAGAGTGCAGCCGCTGTAAACCGAAGTTTGGCTGACCGGCGGACAGTGCGCACACGTCACCAAAACCTCACAGGCAGGTTTCCAGAATATCAGGCACATTAATAATGCAATAAATACCCAAAAAAAACACTATTCAATGCAACTATCTGCAATCAGCACATAAATGTATCTCTATATCGACTGTCCCGTCACATCTGATGTCAGATCAAAGGGGATTGGCACCGTTTGGCACGTTTGGCACGCGTAATGGAAACCCAACCTGATTTGATTAAACAGCTGCAAACTAATGAGTTCACATCCCTCTCAGCCAACCACAAACAGCCACAGCATCAGATAGGGAGTATATATTCAGCATCTGTCATCTTAGAAAAGTCAAAAGAAAAGAAACATAGTGAGACTGTGAGAGAGAAAGAGAGAGCGTGCACGCACGAGAGAAGGACAACATTGATTTACAATTGTGGTGACCTCCTCCCAGGCTACCTTTGCATCATCAGCCCGTGGAGGTCTGCTCGCAGTTCCGTATATTCAGACACTGCGAGCTTGGACCTCCCAGACCAAAACATCAGTTTCCTCCTGGGAGAAGTTTGGCCGTCTGACGCTGCTGCTCTCTTCTGCCATGGTGAATTGAGTAAACTCTCATTACGCCTTCGTGCGGCGCATTTAAGGGCGAGGAGAGGGGCTCATTTGATTGGTGTGATCTGCATGGGCTGTGTAAAACCCACTCCACGCCTTCTCTCCTCCCTCTTTCCGACTTACGCCGGTTGGAGGGACGGAGGTGGGAAAGAGGAGTAGCTGGGCCAGGTCGCACAAAATCCACCTGGCCACACCCAGTTGGCGAAGCGCAGGTGCGCTGCACCTCCGCTGCGCTGTACCTCCGCTGCACCCGGTCTGCAAAACTAGAGCCCAAGGAGTTCAAGTCAAATAAATCTAGGGCTGTGTAAAACAATAACGATAATTATCTCAATATAATTTCCCACGATGGAGATTTAATAAATCCTCAATACAATTAACCCCATACACCCCTAGAGGGGGCCAGTAATGAACCCAGAGTGCCAGTTTCCACCAGCCACCTAGGAGAAGAAGGAGAAGTAGTAGTAGCAGAAAAAGAAGACAAGACCTGCCACTAATACGTATGGTAACATTATAACAACAGTAGCAGGTTGTCGACGTAGGTAGACTTTTTCATCAGACTGGTTTGACATAAGGTGACTAAACGTAATGTGAATAAAACTTCCATACACTTCCTCGTCTGTAAACATCTATTCCCAAGTTTCATCAGCAGTAAATAGCACCATGTTACTTCATGACGACATCAAAGTCCATCCTGTTTTTAAAAAGAAACTGCACACTGTACTTGTAAAGAAAAAAACTGACCACAGTTGAGATTTTTGTTGTTTTGTATATTTATTCTGTTCACATTATCAGCTGAAGCACTTGACTAGATTTGAGATTTCTTTGTCTATTTGCTGTTTTATTTATTGACATTATTTTGATTATAATTGTTTTCAATCTACCTCAGATTTTTAAATGATGCGTGTGTGTCACACTCTGATGATAGATAATAGTTTTACCACAGTTAACAGTCGGGTTTCTTGAGCTGTCACTCAGGAGCAAAAGTCAGCCTTTGAACTTGAAAGAAATAACGATTTTACCTTTTAGATAATTATCACTTATTATCATATTGACTGTTGTGATTTTTTTTTTATCATGATAACATTTTTAGCCATATTTCCCAGCCTTACACAAATCTCATTTATTTCAGCTTGGGTTGGCCTGAAGATGATGCATGTGTTATTAGGGAATAAAGATGTCTTGACTGAGGAGAGAGTCTAAGGCTAGGCTTCAGGCACTGTTGAGTTGAGACTGAAGAAAAAAAAAACTTGAGTTGGTTGATCAGATGAGCACTGACAGTAACACTCCCAGCTCCATTCCAGCTTAAGGCGCTGTAGTGGTTGATGGGAAAAAAATTTCAAGTGGCATCTATCAGAAAATACAGCCAACCAATTCTATAACAAAATGTCTCAATGTCTTTTTCCGTAAGGAAAGCCAAAAGATATCTGTAAGAACCATCAGCTTCTCAGTTTAAAGTTTAAATCTCAGAGCCTCAAAGTCAGTTGTTTCTTCTGTTACATTTCTGCACTCCCAGCAGTGGTGAACAAGAAGCTGTCAGGGACTTTATAACCCACTTCATTGTAGGCATAAAGGTCTTGGAGCCACAACACTGGGCTGTGGCAGTGACACATCATTGTCCTTGAAGAAGCCAGCACAGAACCGCATCTTTCTGAGATGTAAGATGTGGTTTATTGTTCTCAGTCACTGCAGTCAGAGATTGTTTTGGAGGCTGGCAGTTGCTCTTCGGCCAAGATGTTCCTCAGGACCACACATACAATTCTTTATTTTCACTCTAATGAGCATAAGTGCCGTTGTTGTTATTGCTGCTTTTAATTACTGTAAGAAAAATCCTGTTTCATCCTCAATTCACTCTCAATAATCAGTTTACTGTTGTAGAGAGCACTGTGTGGCAGCTATATTTGTGTCAAGAGCTGTAAATGTCTGCCTGAACATTTCTAATTTGCACTGAGAGAGATATTTCCCTGAATAATTTAATTAAAAGTATTCAAGCCCATAAAACAGCAACATTTTTCTCAGCTCTTGTTGCGCTGCATTAGATATCCTGGTTATCCCATAGTTGCTCAGCACTGTAATAATGTGATTGTTAACTGCCGTTTGCTGAGGTAAATGTACTGTAGCTAAATAAAGCGTCATATTAGATGATGAATATTACACATAAAGAGAGGCGACAAAGTCGGAGAGAGACGAAAGAACTGAGGGAGGCTGAGGAAGAGCCAAAATCAAAGATTTACGAGCTGCCTTATGATCTTAAACACATAGCAGTGCTTTGACCTCTGTTTGTCAAAAAGCATCATGATGGCTCTTTGAAGTTAAAGCTGTAACTGATCCAGAAAATGTTTGAAGTTCTCCTGATCACCTTCGGGACATTCCTGTCTGAGATTAGATGTTTTTGACTAAATCAAATTTCCTGCAACCTACTCCTGTTGTGAAAATGCTGCGAGTAGAGTACCCACTACTAATTAGATAGGTTAATTGGTGACTCTAAATTGGCCGTAGGTGTGAATGTGAGTGTGAATGGTTGTCTGTCTCTACATGTCAGCCCTGCGATAGTCTGGCGACCTGTCCAGGGTGTAACCCGCCTCTCGTCCAATGTCAGCTGGGATAGGCTCCAGCCCCCCCCGCAACCCTCAAGAGGATAAGCAGTTAGAAAATGAATGGATGGATGGATGGATCTCCATTTGGGTTTTTACAGCAGTTTGTGTCACAGAGCCTCTTGCCTGTGCATGGTAAGCTCCCTGTGTTGTACACACACCAACCAAGCAAGGCTGGGGTAGAAATGAATGCCCAATCTAAAAGTCTACATTTCTGGTTGGATGGACAAATGTTCCTACTTTACACATTATGAAAGACTTGGGTATCAACAGGTTTTTTTGGATATGTGCAAATATCACAATGCTGATCTTTCCAAGGAGGTGGTTGAAGGAATGAAAGAGGAAGGCTGTGTTCACATGGTTCAAACTTTGAAGAAATCCTATTTTGACCCAAAGAAGCAAAATGGCACAAGCAGCTCAAGCCATTGCACTTTTCCACATTTTGTTGTGATAAATGACATGTTATGCCACGTTAATCTGAGTACGCACAGCTGCATGTTGACAGGAATATTAGTGGAATATTCACTTTCATTAGCCATGCAGAAAGGAGCTTAGTAGGAATATTGTCTTTATCAGAATAAGGGAGAAAACAGAATATTTTGTAGTCTGTGTTCACAATGATGGATTGCCTTTATATGGAAAGAGGGAGAGATGCTTTTAAAAGCACTGGGCAACACAAGTGTGGCCCAGAGGTTAATATTGTCTCAAAATAAGCTTGTTGTGACCTCAGATCACAGTTATTAGTCTCTCCACAGGTGGACATTCAGTTGCTGTGCACTCAGCAGCCCTTCTCTGTAGCCAACACTTGCTACCTGGGTTTTGGCAAGACAGGAGTTGCTGATAAGGATTTGTGTCAAGTAGGTATAATTGTTGTGTATTGGTTATCCATAATATATTTAATCAGCTGTGGTTATGCAGACAACACTGCTTCATTTTCAGACTGTGATTTTAAAACTTCCCTGTGTTTCTCTTCCATGATCGAAATAAAAAGGTAGGAAAACTTTGATTCAGTGGGCGCCATACAGTCTCAAGAGGACAGGGCTTTCCAAAAGGTTGCTTAAGTGCTGAGGGGATGATTACAACCTCTGTAAAATCTGTCATAATAAACCTGGAGAGGCTTACCACAGAGAGTTTAAAATGTAAAAAGAAAAAAATCAGTCTTCTCAAGGCTGTTTGTGGTGCATGAAGAGAAATGGTTTCCCTTTCCTTCGCTCCTCAGTGCAAATAGAAGGAAGTAATGCTTTCCTTTAAATCAAGGCTTTTAGTTTTTCTACTTTCCCAAGTTTTATGATTTGAAAATGTACATCATCTTTATTTTTTTCACAAAATGGATGTGAATTGATCTGTCTGTATCCCTGTTTTTTTTCCACAAAAAAGTGGTTTAGTCACAGGATTGGTAGAAAAACTACATAGCCTTGCAGCATATTTAAACAGATAAATCAGCTCAGTGAAATGAAATATTCTGAGTTCAACTAATTCTAAATGCTCAAGTCTTTCACAGGCTATTTCTGTTCAAATCCTTTACAAAAGATCATTGTTATTCTCACTCCAGTTTCTAAGCCCAACTGTGAAAATTAAAGCATTGTTCTCTTGTTACTTTCCCGATCCTTATGGGCAGTTCTGTTTAGTCACAGAGGACCACTGCTCCTCTCTGCATGTTGTTTTTGCTGGCCTTGTCAATCACAAGTTTATTAATTAGCTGTTAGACTTGACAGAATGGCAACATGCCAGTTACGCTGCATGAAATTAGAGTTTTGTTCTACTTGATGACACGTAGCACATTCATCAGCAGCAACACGAATTAGTAGCTGAACAAGTTCCAAGCTTTGGCAAATAAAGTAATTTTGGTGCAGGAAATGGGTCCATTATTTATTCATTGATTCATGATTCAGTAATGATTGTGGTATTTAATTAATTTTGAGTATCACCTTTGAAACTGCGAATGTAATTACATTGGTTCATCTACTTGACTACATGTACGTACATAAGATACAATGGATATACAATGAATACAATACACTGGATACATTAATAAATAATATAGAATTAATATTGTTGTATTCCCAAAACTCTGGACTACATTTAATGACAACTTTTTTTACATCCACTGCCAACTTTGTGCAGGTTAGAGTTTATATAAAAGTGAACGTTAAGTCTGTAAACGCACACTCCATACCCTTACTTACTCATTTCCTGCATTTGTTGGAAAAAGTTGGAATGTGGATGGGATTCTTTGGGATATTGGGCTGCATCATTTTTCAGTCTTTAAGTGAACTCTTCAATTAGACTTGAATTTCTTGTTAAGTGTGCTTTGTACGACCATTTCTGGATTATTTCACAAGGAAAGACAGAAAAAAGATTCACATACTGCATGCTGCAGTTTTAAGTTAAAAGGCATGTTTTCTTATCAGTAAGGTGCGATACACTCGCTGCATCTGGTTTCTCTAAACTCTGTAAGAACCCCACAAGAGCATGATCTTGGGGAGGAATTGCAGAAAAGCTCTTGAAAAAATGCTCTTTAAGAGCCAATTTATTTTTTTTTTTTCAGAAAATATTTTCTAGTGTACTGTTTAGCTGTAAAAATAAGAAAACTTTCTAATTTTACTGCTAAACGGTACACTAAAATGTTTTCCAAATGAGAAATAAAAGAGCTGTGTTAGACATGATTGACAGCTGCTCACTCCGAAAATGGCCTGAGATTGAAGTCTTTCATCACGAGGTGCAGAAGTCCAGTGTTCTTCTAGACCACATCCATCCATCCATCCATCCATCTCATCTGCTTTAACGGGGCCAGGTCGCAGGGGCAGCAGGCTGGGCATCCCAGGGCGTTCCCAGAAGAGATATGTAATCCCTCCTGCATGTTCTGGGTCTACCCTGAGGCCTCCAACCAGTGGGACATGCCAAGAACACCTCTAATGGGAGGCACCCAGGAGGCATCCCGATCAGATGCCTAAACTCCCTCAACCGACATGAAAGAGCCGTGGCTGTAATCTGAGCTCCCCCTGGATAACTGTGCTTCTCACCCTCTCTAAGGCTGAGCTCAGCCACCCAATGGAGGAAACTCATTTCCACCACTTGTATCCACAGTCTCATTCTTTCAGTCACTACCCAAAGCTCATAATCATAGGTGAGGGTTGAGACATAGATGGATGAAAGTTTCACCACTTGAATTACAATATTTAAAAGTTTATTATGCAATTTTTGCTCAGTGACTAGTGCTGCACGATTTGATAAAAATGTGCAATTGCGATTATGGGGGACAATATCGCGATTTGCGATTGCGATTACAATATAATTACAATAAAATATAATAAATAAATGGTATCATGAGTCTTTTTGCTTGATTCAGTGTTTCCCCTACATTATATTAGGGGGGCACTGACCTGACATAGTTATTGTTATGGACAGACAGTGTGTCGATGACCATCAACAGACTGAGCACAGTCAAACTGTACCTGAACTGTACATACAGCGGAGCGAGCCTGTGTTGCGTTCAGGCGTTGTCACGTAAATGACAAATTCCAGCGCCATAGCACAACACAGCAGCATGTCAAGTGGGCCGAAACTGAGCAAAATTGCTCAGTTTTTCATTTGTTATGGAGTCCATGATTTCCCTGTGACACTTACAAATATTTGCTTAACTGTGCTTGGATGTTGTTTTATGAGGCTCTGGCGGCTTTCAGTTGTCTCTTTGTCTTTAGCATTACATGGCTCGGCTTTCTCTCGCATGCACTCTTCCTACTTTTCCCTGTGCTGTGTTGTCTCAAGTGTTGATATAGATTGGTCATGTTGCCGCGGGACGTGGCGACTTTAACTTTTAAACTTTTACACAGCACATCTTTCAGGTACCGCGACTTTGGACAGAAAGACGTGCTGTGTAAAAGTTTAAAAGTTAAAGTCGCCACATCCCGTCTCAAGTGCTGATATAGATTGGTCGTGTTGCCGCGGGACGTGGCGACTTTAACTTTTAAACTTTTACACAGCACGTCTTTCTGTTCAACGTCACCGTACCTGAATCCAAAGTATCGCCATGTAATAATATACGTTGCGTTTTTTTGCCACCAACTCAGGCTGTTCTTGGTCGAGCTCATGCTCTTCTTAAGCGTCTGTGTTGGTCACTGCTGCACGCCGGCTGCACGCACCAGGATAGCTTGTGGGCGTGATGTCAACAAACTCCACACACAACAGGAGAGGCAGTCACGTTCACATGTTAACATTTATTTACATTAAATCGCAAATGGCAGCTTTTTATGCGGTTATGTAATCGCACAGCCTGACATCGCGATTGCGATTGCGATTAGATTAATTGTGCAGCACTACCAATGACACTAAAATTAACCTGCCTACCCCAGCTTTACCAAAGTGCATACAACTATCTGTGCCATGGCCTCATACATACAATGCAAAAGTCTAGCTCCAACTACACATGTGCATATGTTATGGTCCTGAGCTTCTGGTCTGAGCTTTTTGAGACATTGCCAGAACAGCTGGGGAGCTGATAAAGCTTTAGGCTATGATTGCACTACTTGAGGTGGGGTCCCCTCTACAGTCACTCTGCCTTATGGTCGGTATGCACTGTGCGATTCTGGGCTTTCCCAGACGAAAAATGACCATCGTGGGAGAAACGTGGCGATATCTTTGGTCGTGGCTCTAAAACGGTGGTCTTACGTCGCACTGTGAGACAGGTTCAAGGACAGCCATTTGTCAGAAATTTAGGATGACTATCTCACAGCGTGACAGCTGCTACGGTCTACGTCAACTAATCAACCAATAGAAATGCAGCAGGAAATGACGCAATGGTCACCGCGACACCGGTGCTAAACCCATACAAATGATCGCTTGCCATGGAGGTAAAACAAACAAAAAGAAGTCTGTGGAACTCCCAGAAAGAGGAAAGTTTGGTGGAGCTGTGGCAGCAGAAGCCTTGTTTATTTGATGTTTCCTCCAGCTGCAATCATGACCGCAAGAAAAAAGACGCTGCATGGAAGGAAATTGCGGAGGAACCACAACTTCCAGGTGAGCAAGCTGGCAGCTAGCAAACACAATACACACACACACACACACACACACACACACACACACACCGCAATTGTGCCCACAAAAGTTAAATAAATTTAAATTAAATTACGCTGATGACGTTGCATATTGACGTACGTCGTAACCTGTGGTTCAGTAGTAAATGGCCATCGTACAATCTGCACACATCAAACTTGATGTCGTACCAAAGTTTATTAGATCCACGTCACACAGTGTGTCATGCAATAGTCTTATAAGATTGCTAAAAATGCTCAGTGTATAGAGGGCATTAGAAGCAGCTCTGATTGCCACTCTGCTGGCCAGACACTTAATCCTGCTGAGAAGGATATCTTCTGTACCACCTTCTCACAACATTTGGATAGTCCAAGTTCTTAACCACATCAAACTTGAGAAGATAAGACATACTGTCTGGGAGTCAACGAATAAATTCAATGCCATGTGGGCAGTGCTAGCATTGTCACTCAAAAAAGTAATGTATTACACATTACTCGTTACTTTTAGAAAGATTTATGTATTACTTTACTTAATTGCCCCCTGTAGAAAGTAATCTATTACCCTACTTGTTACATTACTTTTGTGTTACTTCACAACACCACCAGAGAGGCACTGTCACAATAATATAATGTTAAACCTTGCATATGCCCACATGTTAGCAAAAAAACAAAGCTCAGAATTTAAACAGCACCGCAGTACACTATAACTGCCTCACAATAAAATTACATCAATAGGCTACATAAAAGAGGTTGGCCTTCCTAACAATGCATGGTACAAATATTAATTGCCTAAAATGATATATCAACGGTCCTTGTTTAAATAATATGAGACAGAGAGAAAAAAACATGTTTAAACAACATTTAACATGTCCCTATATCAGCCTAATACGACATATTTAACAGATTTTTCACTAAAGCAGCAGTTCTACCCCATGAGGAGGAGACCCTAAAATTGCTTTTTAAAACAACCTGTTCCTCCTCAGAGTCAGCACAGGACTGTTGAGGCTGAAGAGGCTCCCCACTGGTGCACTGAATGGTGTCGCTGTTGTCAGTACATATAAAAAGTATGTCATCACTGGAAAGATGGTCTTTTCATAAAGTTAGGCTGTCTATACAGTAGAAGGATAAAAATACTTTTGAAATTGGTGTTACATGACCAAAGAAAACAGAGAAAAAGGACTGTGGCATCCAATTCTGCTAAACTGGTAGAAAACCTATACAACTGCCAGAATGCAGTGTGCTGCACCAGACCAATAACTGCTCCCACTGGTGGGTGACATAAACAAACGTTCTACACAGTGTTTGCCAGCTGGTAACAAACAAAGTCATTCTACAGGTAACTTCTGAGGAGAGAAATAGGCAACGAAGTATTTTTTTTCCATTTTCACTATGCAGGAAACAGTATGGCACTCACTTCTTGTTCCCAAACCTTTGTTATTACAGGTAAAAGGGCACTACAACATTTTTCTAAAAACATGTTAGGCAAGAAACAGGCAATACAGTACATTACATTGTTACAGTACATTATATTGGTTTATACTCAATCAGCGCTACCTTGTTTTACCACTGTTTGATCAGAGTTTGGTCAGAGTTTAAGGGTGGATGGGCTCTGTCTTTTGATCCACTTCTTTACTCTTTGTGACTGTGATGGCGGTATGGGTGGTGGGCAATACAAAACTGTGTAAGTACAGCCTGTAGTTTGATGGTGCGCTCGTTTTGTACTCAGAGGTCAGAAATTCCCAGTTCCCAGTCGGAAGTTTAAACTCGAACGCACCCTGAGATCGGATTTCCGACTCGGAGCAACCACATCAACCCCGACTTACGAATTCAAGATGGTTGCCGGTCACATACATAGTGAGTAAACACTCTGCTAGAGTACTGTTTATGGCAATTTTATCTTATTTGTTTTACATCAGGTCAGCCTCATCTGCGGCATTCATCAGTTGGAGTGCATGATGGTTTTGAAGCTGTCTATACTCCGAAAGTGCAAGGGCAACAAAGACTTTCTTGTGGGCGTCCATGTTTTTTTCTGACTTGTCCACCATTGTCAACTAGAATGCAAAAACTGTTGTCAACTCGGAGGTGATGTCATTCCTACTTCCGACTTCCGACCTCCGAGTATAAGCAACAGCCCAAGCGCCAGCAAGACACCAGATGTTTTGCTGGGAGATCTCCATGCAAGTTTACAACAGTTTATTTACAAAGCTGGTTGAAAAATAACAAAGTATTCCTTTAATGATTTTTGTCTATCAGATTTCTGCAGAAGTGTATATGTTAATATGTATATATAGAGAGATTTTGTCTTTAATTTCTTATTAGACATCTAACTGTTCTACCAGCTGCTGATGTCTTTTGGTTGGAGGGCGTGGTTGTTGTATGTGTAATTGTATATTTCCTCTGTCTGAAATGAAAGACTTATGAAACAAACATGCATGTTGCACCAACATTATTTGCATTCTGGCAAGTATATTGAAGTATCCTCACTTTTGTCATTGTGAACACAGTATGAAACACAAAACATGGTTAGAAATGTAGTGTGCAGTTGGGACACAGCAGGACAGTGAGGACAATAACAGAGAAAACAGAGAAAAATTGTGCAGTTACAATCCTCAGGGGGCGAGAGACTTTCCAAAACTAACTGGACAACCTGAAAAGTATGTGGTTGTTAGGCATTAAACCTTGTTGTTTTATAGTTCCCACACCTGAGACTTTTCAGGATACAAGGTAGAATGTAAAGATGTGGACACAGTAGAGATCCACCTCCTGCAGTTAATCCACCGATGTGCATGCTTGTCACAAAGGCAGCACATAATTTAAACATTAGAAAATACTCTCTTACCTGAAGTATCCAATGATGAAGATGGCCACGAGCAGAGAGCTGAAAGACACGGCATAGCCAATGGTGTACATGACATACAGCCGCTCAAAGAAGTCTTGCTGTGAACACAGAGAGACATATTTGATTTTCAGTCCACTCTTGAAGGTAAAATAGAGTTGCCGAAAAAAACACATATGACTCATGGCTCAGGAGGATACATGCAGTGAATACCAGGGCCCGTATTCACTAAGAATCCTAAGACTAAAAGTAGCTCTTAGTGACATCATTTTAAGATGATAAAGATTTTTCTTAGAATTTTCCCTTGGTAAGATAAAAGTTATTCACAAAGCATCTTGGGCCTTAAGAGAGCTCCTAAGGTGAAAAACTGTTAAGAGGAGGGAGAAGGACTTTTAAGAAGCCTAAGAGTGTCTTAAACAGAGAAGATGGCAGAAAGACAGAGAGGAAGGAGAGATATTCTCCGTATAGGCCTATTGAACGACAGTGATTTAATAAGACGCTAACAGCTTGATCATGCAGGGATAATGTTTGTGGTTGACCTCATCAGGGATGAGCTTACTTTTCCCACCCAGCATAGTAACGCAGTAACGCCCCCTTTGGATTGCAGCACGTACCAGCGCTTCCCACACTTATCGCTTGTGTGTAAAAGGAGCGGGAACGACACATTGATTTGTCGGGCAATGCGCTCCCAAGTCTGCCTCTTCCCTTGTGCCGTGATCCCGGGAGCAAATTTCCCTCTTAAAACTCCTTTGTTCTCCTCCACAAGCTGTGCCAACAGCAGGCACTGCTCTTCTGTCCAGTTCGGCTTTCTCATTCTTTTTTTCTCCATTTCGTTCGTTGTTTTGGTCATTTTGCCAAATCAAACCGCTTTTTACAAGGAGGCCAGCAATCACAGTAATTGCTGACAGCTGAGTCTGCGTCCACCATTAATATCAAATAGATTAAGTAGTAAAATTACCAGCATGGTGAGTAAACATAACAATAAGCAAATCAATATAATAATCGGCATGTGAATGAGGTACGTTCAAACATTTTGAAGCTGTGTAACAATTAATTTAATTTTGCTGAGTTTCATCATCATGACGTAAAATTATTTTCACGATTACACATTTCTTAATACAGTCTAAGTTCTATGATCGGTTGATTTCACTGTTCATTCATTACTAAAAGCACATTTGTTTTGTTTTTTTCTTTTTTTCCTTTTTGTAACAACCAATCACAGCTTTTAGAAAACTGCGTCATACCTAGCAACGGGGTCAACCACACCTCCTCACTAAGATAAAAGTTTCTGTCCCCTCCTTGCTCAGAATTGCTCTCAGAAACTTCCTAAATCACTCTTAAGCTAAGATTCCTTGCTAGGAATTTTTAGGCTAAGTTAGGAGCTCCCTGAGAGGACTCTGAGAATCTTTGTGAATACGGGCCCAGGGGTCTAATTATTTTGTATACTTTGACAGGAGAAAGTGAAGGAATAACAGGTGCACAGAATTCTAAAGCTGTATTCCTGTCTCACCTGATGTAACATCTCCAAACCTCAACTAGTTCAAAATGCTGCAGCACTCACAAAGTCCAACAGAAGAGTCCACATAACATCTATTTTAGCATCTCGTTACCTGTACGTTATAGAATTCATTCATTCATTTTCCGTAACCGCTTATCCTATTAAGGGTCTGACACACAGAGACAGACAACCATTCACACTCACATTCACACCTATGGGCAATTTAGAGTCACCAATTAACCTAACCCGTAGGTCTTTGGGTTGTGGGAGGAAGCTGGAGTACCAGGAGAAAACCCACACTGACACAGGGAGAACATGCAAACTCCACACAGCTGTGGCAGCAGAAGCCTTGCCTATATGATGTGTCCTCTAGCTCTTAACATGATCACGTAAAGAAGGACAAAGCATGAAAGGAAACAGCAGCAGAGTTGCAGCTGCCAGGTGAGCAACCTAGCTGCTAGCAAACACACACAAAGACACAGTATATAGTGCCAACAAAACTCTTAAGCTATTTAATAATGTGACTCTCTGTGTTAGGCTTCACAGTTGGATAAGTAATAACCCATGCAGCATCCTTGTGTGCTTAGTATGGGAAACTATTGCATTGTACGTTGTTCAGTAGGCACTGTCTTCGTACAGTTTGCATACATCAATCTTGATGTTGTACCCAAGTTAATTAGATCCATGTCGGGCAGTAAAGCTTGCACTAAACTTGTAAGACTGCTAAAATCTCAGAGTTTTTAAGAGGCTTAAGTCAGGTCTATAAGAACCAGAGGAGACCAAGCCTTTGGAGTCAGGCACCTCAACTCAGGAACGACCTGCCAGTTTAGATTGCTTGCTCTTGAATCTGTTTTTCTTCCATTTTACTTTTACTTGTTTTTACAGTGTTCTAGTAATTCATTCATACCTCACTTGTCATTATTAGTGTATCAATTCTACTTGAATGATATATCTGGTGATTCCTCTTGTTTTTATCCCCTTGTAAAACAATTTGTAACTTGTTTTTGAAAAGAAAAGTGCTATATAAATGAAGTTATTATTACTAAAGTTGAACAAGATGCTAATACTGCTATGTACCCTGTATATGTGCCATCAAACATGTAGATGTAGATAATGTAGGTTTAAATGTGGATGTTATGGCAATTCATAATGTAATTTTGTCCCGGGGAGACACAAATTTTTTCTTTTGGGTCAAGAGCTCAAGAGAGACCTCAAAGTCCCATCTTTGCTTTTTGCAGATGATGTGGTTCTGTTGGCTTCATTGCACTGTGACCTCCAGCATGCACTGGGGCGGTTTGAAGCCAAGTGTGAAATGGTCGAGATAAGGGTCAGCACCTCAAAGTCTGTGGATTTCCCCCTCCAGGTTGGGACTGAGTTACTGCCCCAAGCGAGGGAGTTTAAGTATCTCAGGGTCTTGTTCATGAGTAGGGTTAGAATGGAGTGTGAGATAGATCAGCGTTTTTCTGCAGTGATGAAGGCGCTGTGCCGGACCGTTGCGGTGAACACAGAGCTGAACTGGAAGGCAAAGCTTTTGATTTACTGGTCCATCTACATCCCAAACCTCACCTATGGTTATGAGCTATGGGTAATGATTGAAAGAATGAGGTTGTGGATACAAGCGGCCGAAATGAGTTTCCTCCAGAAGGTGGCTGGGCTCAGCCTTAGAGATAGGTTAAAGAGCTCGGACATCCGGAGGGAGCTCGGAGCAGAGCCACAGCTCCTTCGCATCCAAAGTGGTCAGTTGAGGTGGTTCAGGCATCTGATCAAGATGCCTCCTGGGCACATCCTGCTGGAGGTGCTCTAGGCATGTCCCACTGGTAGGAGGCCCCAGGGCAGAGCCAGAACACTCTGGAGGGATTACATATCTCATCTGACCTGGCAACGCCTTGGGATCCCTCAGGAGGAGCTGAAAAGCGTTGCTTGAGAGAGGGGCATCTGGAGCACTTTGCTCAGCCTGCTGCCACTACGACCCAGCTTTGGATAAGTGGTTAAAAATGAATGGATGGATGGATGGCCATGAGCTGAAAAAGTCTTGATACCTCTGCATTAAAGAATGAATCAGTAACTCATTCACAGAGCTCTTGCCATGTCAGTCTGAAGTTAATTAAAACTGAAGAAAAGGTAGATTTATCAAGTCTTCGCATGTATGTGGCAGTCTTAAATCCTTAGTATTTGTATGCATACAAATTGGAGACATGGTCAGGAGTTTTAACAAAGCACTTGTTTTCCTGAATCTAAGATATAATCTTCTTAAGTGCTGGCAAGACTCAAAGGGCCCTCAAGGTTTAGTTGATATCGTAAACAAAAGCAGCCCCCTCCCTGGTAATAACCTATCTTCTCATTTTCACAGAGCAGATGACTGATAGTCTCCCAGGCAATAGGGTTGCTTAGATCAAGGGGTCGTATAAAAAGGGTGAAGTTGAATCATCTTAGACAAAAGTAGTTCTCTGTCATATTGAGACTATCTCTCCACCCAGCTACATATTCCATATATATGGGGACATGACCCATATAAAAAGTCTCAACAGCATAAAGATAAACTTGACACCATGGTCAACTAGCATTAATAAGTGTTTACTCTTCTTGACAGGCGGATTCTGTATGTGAACACTTATTTTCCCTCCACTCCTCAGGCCAGTGGTTAGAGCAGAGCTTTCACTCAGTCGGTTTCTCAAAAAGAATTCCTGCTATATGATTAGTGCTCCTATTTCGAGAACCTTTTTTGTGTGTTTGTGTGTGTGTGTCTGTGTATTTATCAACTACCTGCTCAGTACTACATTAGAGGAAAAAGACGACACTTCCTCAGCACAGTGATTGCCAGTTGGAGAATGCAAGATAGGTTTTAGGTATTGAGAGAGAATTACAGAGGAAATGCTCTAAGAAAACCACAATCCTCCTACACCAAGTCCTGACAACTTTTCAGACTTTTCTCTAATGGTGCTTTTTTCTACTTATTACTGCTGAGTTTGAACTCATTTGGCCTAGAATAATTTGAAAAAGAATAAAACAGCCTGAAAAGAGATGGTCACTCTTCAAATTAACTCAAACAAGTCATAGACATGCAGCCTGTGATGAGGAGTCAAAAGTTGACATTGTTTTGTATTAAGAGGTAATACACAAAAGAAGGTACTAGCTTCTGTTTCAGAGGATGGTAAGAGCTGTTCATCTGTTGATCAGTCATGTGGAAAGCTGTGAATCTGAACTTCTGCACCACCAACCAACTTTGCACAATGTGGCTTTTCATGATATAAAGCACACATGGATGCCCAGCATTAAATTCCAGTTATTAAAGAACATTTGTTCTTGTCAGATTGTTCACAGCCAGTCTCCACATGAGCTTGCTCAAGAGGCTGTGAGATTAAAAGCTTTGACTGATACATATGCTAACAATCTGTGAATTTATCCATGTATGTATGTAAATGAGATTGATTTAGCAAGTTTGACAGTCAATATTTGACAGTCATACTTACTCTCCCTTCCTCATCAGTGGGCTGGAGGAAGCGCAGACACTCTGAGTAGTTGTGCCATGTTTTGTTCCAGCGGTCCACATACACCCAGGAACCGTTGACATCACACTTCCTGTAAGCATGTCCTGTAAACAAATACTTTAACATGATTTTGGACACTTAAAACACAAACAAGAAAAATGGTTTGTTCATGATTAAAGCATTTAATGCAGGTTGTTTTCATGGATTAGTAAAGTGAAATTTCTACTATCCAAGGACCTGCACACTCTTAGCAAACCCACACAGGTAAATTTAATTATTTTGGCTGGTTAGACTGCTTTTGAGGACTGTATTGGCATGTACAAACAGTGCTTGCTTGATATCACCCTGATTCCCTTGATAACTTTGTTGCACCTGTTAGAGTGGGGCAAACTACACCTTTGTCTTTTTCACAGACATTTTGACATGTCAGAGTACAACCCATTCTCACTCCGACCTTGACACATATTAACGTTTTAGTCATGGACTTTCCACGTCCACATATGAAGTTTAAGGTACACTGGGTGCATCGGTTGTCGACGTTCTGGGACACCATGTCAAGTTCTCTTCTTTTTTTTTAAGATTATTTTTATTGGCTTTTTGCCTTTATTGACAGGACAGAGGGTGAAATGGGGAGACAGGGAGAGAGTGGGGACTGACATGCAGCAAAAGGCCGCGAGCCGGATTTGAACCCGCGGCCGCTGCAGCGAGGCAATGCCTCTGTACATGGGGCGCCAGCACTATCCACTACGCTACTGTTAGCCCCTGCTCTCCGTTTGGATCCAACCAGAGCACCGAGCCCTGGTTTGTTATTCAGGTTAATGTAGGAAGAAGCAGCGAGTATATCGGGCAGCTGAGTGAAGCGGAGCCTGCGGAAGAAACACCGGGACCGTCTGGATGTAATAGTCCGTGGAGATGCTGCGGCTGCACAGACAAGTCGAGTGGGGTGGGGGGGTGGAGAGCAGAGGTAGAGGGAAGGGTGGCTCATGACACACTTTGTTTTGGTCTACAGGCAGTGCACAACAGGAAACGTAGCGGTGAAACGATTTCGCTTATTGCCCCTTTAAAGGACGCCTTTTTGGTTGGTTTCTGACACCCAAGCACCAGATTTCAACGTCTTCCGAGTGAGACCGTGCTGCTCCTGAGAAAGAAAACCGATATAAATAGTAAGATTAATAATGGCTCAATTCCATTTAGCTGCTTCGGTTTCAAGGTCCCGGTGTTGTGCAAGCTGGTTCAATGTCACTCTGTCATGGCTTACCGGGATCCATGAATAGAACAGAGCCATCCTTAATGTTGTGAGAAGCACCTGTGCTTTTACTACAACAAAACATCTGCTGTGAAAAAGGCCTATCAGTGTATGAAGTCCAGTGACCTGATAATTTCCATCATATCATCATTATATATGTTCTGATTTATTTTTTTAGATACTCCTGTTCAAAATAAGTCACCCTGAAAATGACTTACATTACAGCCAATCAACAGCATAAACAGCCTGAATTTCTATCCTCTTGTCTCAGAATCAGTAATTGTATATCTGCAAAATGAATACATTTTAAAAAATACATAAACTGTTAACCTTTGTGATTAAAGTCATAGATGTAAGTGGGGCAGGGAACCTTGGTAACCAGCCCAGGGGAGCCATGGGGCCAACAAATGAGACCGTCCCAGTCTGGAGGGCACACCTCATCTACAGCAAGAAGAGTATAAGCAGAAATTAATATACATATACTGCCATCTGGTCAATAGTGTGTGGTCATCTTATTTTATTTATTCTTTTTGCTGAAAACCTGTATTTTGAGTATACTCCCACTAGGGTTGTGCCAATGGGCGATCCAAGAATGACGATGACATCGTTCATCAGCAATTTCACTAGATGGCAATAGGACGATAGGATATGGACAAGATCACCCAACTCTAACTCCCACATGCTAACCTACTCAAGGTCAAATGTCTTCATAGCATAATGCATAATGCATACACTGAATCTTGGCTCTACACTTTTTTAGCATCACATCTTCCTTTGCCCTTTGCCAACAAAAGCTTTTCAAATGATCCAAAGGATGTCAACTGATTTTATTCTGCAGGATGTATACAAAATCAAAAAACATTCTTGCGAGAAAGAGACACTTAAGAACAACAAAATGGACGCCCCAAAAATAATGAGCACCTCTGCTGATTCATCTCCTCCCTGCTCCACAAAACACTGTACTTTTATGTGGAAAACATTCTTTAGAAAGCAATGCTCTTTCTATTCGGTAATGTCACATAATTGACAATTCATCACTGAACATCTTTTCAGAAACATAAATATAATTTAGTCAAAAAGGCTACATATGAAAGTAATTATTGGTCAGCTTCTGGCTGCCACTGTGATTATTCTATGCTGTTTCATAAAGGTTTGAAACATTTAAACTAAAAACTGTTGGAAGCTTAAGGTTTTTTTTGTAGAAAGTAATTGCAGCTTTAATGCCACAGTCCTTCATTAAGAATTGTACATCAGGCCATATCAAACTTATTTAGTTGACTATCCTAACCCCTCTCCTTAACAATGACTGTCCAATGATAGCTTAGCGATCCTATCAAAACAGGGAGGGCCTTTCAAGTGTCGGATTTTAACAGAGTGCAAATATTCCTACAGTATACAGCAGTAACGCAGGACCATGCCTGTAGTGCTGCTGTCTGTGAAAATACTGGATTTAAATGTTGGTTTTGCCCCGAGCATGGCTGCTCTGTCTGGGCAGAGAGTATGGATACCAAGAGGCGAAGCTCAATAGAACGCCCCATAGCAACAGACTCGCCCATGGTTTCGTCCTACCACCGCCATTTTGGACTGTCAGCAGACCGCAGCAGACCCGCTTGCATACAAAAACACACAGACAAACTGAAGTATATCGCTATTAATTTTGCTTACAATGCTACTCACCTCATGATAACGTTAGCTTGGTCATAGCTGCTTTTTCACGTTTTTGTAAAGCAAAATATAGACTTTAAAAAAAACAAAATGAAGAAAAACGGCCGAGATGGCATCTCTACATATTACATCCACTTATGAGAAGATTAACTTAATTACTCCTTCAAAATCACCCCATAAGCCAAAATACAAAAAAAAAAAAAAAATCAATATTTTAACTAGAAACACATTAATGGCGACATCACAGAGTCAGGAATAGAGATTTATTTACAGTCTGTACAGTAAGGGGACAGTAATAATAATAATAATATATAGGCTATTTTAATATGATATATTTTAATGCTAAAGCAGTAATCTGTTCTGATATAAATGGTCCAAGAGGCCATATACATATATATATATGTATGTTGGCAAAAATTCAACGGAGCTTCGCCTCTTGGTATCCATGCTCTTTGATCTGAGGGTGTCTCTAGGCACCTCACGATTCCATTCAATTCCGATTCCAAGGGCAACTATTCCGATTACACGACGAAAACAAGGCAAAAAACACTCAAAAACAAGGTATAAAAAAACTCAAAAGCTCTGAAAAAACCACAAATACTATTATTTACAACACTAAATATTATTTACAAAGAAAACGCCTCCCAAACTCCACTAAAACTCACCAAAACTCCGCTAAAACCGATACTGATAAATCACTCCACCTTGCACTCTCCTCACCAGCTGTCACTCTCCTCCTGCTGTGCCCACTTCCCTCCCCTCCTCCACAGATAATGACGTCATTACCGTATATCACTGTATATCTATATCTATATATCTGGAAAGCTCTGCTCCTCAGCTTTCAGAATCCGTTGGAATTACGTTGATAGTGTGAATGGTCGAGGAGTTATGGTAATTTGAAAAATAAATATAAAAATAAAATCGATTATGAGTTTTCCAAACTGATGCTCGCATCGTTCCAGACAGAATCTCGATGCATCTAAAAATCGATTTTTTCCACATACAGGGTTAATTTTGTCCATTTATAAAAACACAAATAAATGTAGGATTGGAAACCATTCAACAAAACTGCAATCCAAAATTGTCACTTTAAAGTGTCCCTAAACTGACTGATTAGAAAAGAGGTGTTTTTAAATGAATGTTCAAAGCACAGCCGTTATTGGTTTGTCTGTCTGCTGCAATACTTAAGACACATTAGCTGCCATCAACAGTTTTGTTTGTTTGTTTGTTTGTTTGTTTGTTTAGTGAGCTAAAGGGGATTAGGGGAAAACATTAAATTCTAATAGCATCAGAGAACTGCTGTCACTTTCCATTGCTCCTGGTGAGATATGATTGACAGTTTATTGGACCAATGGAAGAGCAGCTATGCAATTCCTGCTCCTCGAACATTTGTGTATTTACCGTAATGATTAAACTCAGAAAAGCTAAAACAATTATTATTAATGGACAAAATTAACCCCATATATGCATCCATGGTATACAGTAAACACATAAGAGGTTAAAATACCCTTGAAGATTCTAACTGCTCCCATAACAGCTAAATAAATATGTGTATGTTCCCCCTAAGGTTTGCACTGAGAGGATGCTGAGTCGGAGAATAAATTGAGTGGGGAGGTTAAAAATTGTGGCTAAACACTGCAAACTGCACAGGTGCCATGCTAGCTTGAAAAGCTTGCAGGCATAGCAACAGCACATAAGGGCTTGGTGAAAAGTCAACTGATTCCATTTATCCTCTGTACACACACATAATGTAGCAAACATTTAATGAATCCACATAACATCTCTGAAGCCCAAGTAACTTTCTGTGCACATTTTGTACCTGTGGACCCTGGATCAATGTTGGAGAGGTTCTGGTAGCACTGCAGTTTGATTTCATAAAGGATGTACATCTGGTCCTGTGCGGAGAGCGGACCATCATACTCCATCTGTGAAGCACAACAAACAAGGTCAGATCAGTAGCCCTGAATCTATATGTGAATAAATCACCCAGTGTCTTTGGGCTGTTCAAGAACATTTGGGACATCTTGCCTCGTTCCATGTGCTGTGGGCCAGGCCCACAATTATTGCTGGTGTAGAGGAGGAAAGTCATCATATTGAAAACAGTGGCAGAAAGCAGAGAAAAACAACATTGTATTGCACATTTTTCACTTTAATATTTATGTTTTTTTAATTAAAAATTGTGTATATTTTATCATCACAGAGTGGATTATGTGTGCGTTCATCTAATCTTAATTGGCTCACTATCCATTTTACATTAAGTGTTACTTCACACAAGTAACATTCAAGTACTGCTAGGTCTGGCACAAAGCTACACTTGTACTACTACCAATATTCTGACCTCCTACATGCAGCAGCAATATTGTTTTCTGCTGTGTAAAGAGTATCACAGTCTCACGAGGCTGCTGTTGTGGCTATAAACTTTTTTCATTACAAATCAATAAGAAACGCTGTATGAATTATTTAGATGGGCCAGCTCAAGCCCCATCCAGTTGTTGACACAAACCCTTATTGTGCCAACAATCTTTTCACACGTCCAGCATCACTGTAACTTTTAAATCCTTTCACATATTGATAGGTTTGTTGACTTTAGTTATATTGTTTTACTTAACGGTTTATTGGTTTGAAGATGCACACATGGATATCCACAGTAGAGGAATAAAGTCAAAGGTAATTGGACCGGTTGTTCAAGTCTCAAAGACATTTCAGTCCAAACAGCTGTGTTACTTGATGGCATTTAAAGTTTGTTTGTTCAGAACTTGATGTCATATGAGTCATTGCTGTCACTTTACAGTCAGTTAGAGTCATATGATTTAAAGTATGAATGGCCATGAAACTGGTTGAAAAGGGACTCTGTATCCACAGCTGTCAAGCCATCTAACAGATAGTTTGAAACACATTTGAATTCCTCCATTTAATACTTGCAAATGAAAAAAGCAAACTGTTGTTCACCAGCTTCACAGAACCTGCTGCAATATGAGGCGGAAGACTAAATTACATGTTCATTTTGACATTTCAAAAACCAAATCGGAATTTTCAATAATGTTTTTTTTAAGGAAAGATCCATTTGTAGTCATTGACATCATCCCGTTTTCAGTCAACACAGCAGTCAAGCCTCAGTTTAAGCTGAAGTAATGTGCCCACTTATTTTCATTTTTTTAAGGAAATATTCAGAGCTAGTGCAGGGAGCTCTGATTGTACAACTTAATGAAATTTCCATGTCCCTAAACTCCCATTTATGATGAAATATTTTCATGTGAGGACACCTGAACCACTTTGGGAAGATTATGTGTTATTTCTGTTCTTGACCACATGAACCAACTGTACAAACTCAGCTCCAAATTTCTCACCTAGGCAACAACCAATGTAATAAATTCTACTCTAGAGTCAGGCTTTTTTTTTAATCTTTTGAAGCAGCTAGTTTAATACATTGGGCTCTAGTTTCCAGGTGCAGCGCAGGGTGGCGAACCCCGCGCAGCGCTAGTTTCGAGCAGCGCAACCCGAGGCGCGCTCAGTTTGGTAGTTTGGCAGACCGAGGTGCGCCGAGATGGGTGTGGCGGCGCAGCAGGGGGTGGTGTCAACAGATCCAGCTTGGCGCAGTGACAGTTTCGTGCCACGCAGCCGGTGTAAGCCGAAGTTTGGCTGACCAGCGGATAGTGCGCACACGTCACCAAAACCTCACAGGCAGGTTTCCAGAATATCAGGCACATTAACAATGCAATAAATACCCAAAACCACTATTCAATGCAACTATCTGCAATCAGCACATAAATGTATCTCTATATCGACTGTCCCGTCACATCTGATGTCAGATCAAAGGGGATTGGCACCGTTTGGCACGTTTGGCACGTGTAATGGAAACCCAACCTGATTTGATCTGTCATCTTAGAAAAGCCAGAAGAAAAGAAACAGAGTGAGACTGAGAGAGAGAAAGAGAGAGAGAGTGCGCGCGCACGAGAGAAACGCAACATTGATTTACAATTGTTGTGACCTCCTCCCAGGCTACCTTTGCATCATCAGCCCGTGGAGGTCTGCTCACAGTTCCGGATATTCGGACACTGCGAGCTTGGACCTCCGGGACCAAAACATCAGTTTCCTCCTGGGAGCAGTTTGGCCATCTGACGCTGCTGCTCTCTTCTGCCATGGCGAATTGAGTAAACTCTCATTACGTCTTCGCGCGGCGCATTTAAGGGCGAGGAGAGGGGCTCATTTGATTGGTGTGATGTGTGTAAAACCCACTCCACGCCTTCTCTCCTCCATCTTTCCGACTTGCGCCGGTAGGAGGGACGGAGGTGGGATATAGGAGTAGCTGCGCCAGGGGCACGGTGTGCCAAACTTACAAAATCTGCCTGGCCACACCCAGTTGGCGAAACTAGAGCCCATTATGTCATAGCGCTCATGTTTTAACAGTCATCTGAAAGACTCATCTACCATGAAACATCTGTGTTTTTTATCTTGGGAACAGAGGTGAAGTTAGAGCTTTTCTATTCACAAACATGTTTAAACTGAATAAAAAATGTTTTTATGCTAACCTGCTATTACTAAATTACAGGTAAGAATGATGCAACAAGGTTTTTGACTTCAGAAAAAAATAAATGCATGGAGTGCTCAGTGCTGCAGGGGTCTTCAAAAAGTGTGAAAATGGTCAACCTCTGGTGCTCTTCAGTATAGGAATCTCAAAGTCATTTAAAAACCCCTACGCATTTCAACCATACAGGCCTTCATCAGGGCAGTTGCAAAATGGCTGTCAAGCTACTTCCTTTATAGGTTCTGTCACATGACCACAAAGGTCAAAGGGTGAACAGAAGTAACTACGGCCCAATTCCAATCCGGCCCCTAAAGACTCAAGCCCTAAACCCTCACTGACTTAACTGACATCAGCTGTAAGTGATTGAGTGTGAGAGTCTGAAAGGGCTCCGGATGCTACAAATAGGAATGGGACAGAACTTATCCCCCTCTCTACAAAATGTTGTTAACACTGGCGGCTCTGGGCGTGATCATTTATCAGTTATTGTCAGCATATATTCCACACACACAATATATATCTATCTATATCTATATAGATATCTATATATATATATATATATATATATATAGATATAGATATATATGTATATAGATAGATATATTGATATATATTCTTTGTGTATGGAATATAACCACTGGTATTCCTCTGACTTCATGTGTGTTTATGTACCATCTTAAATCCTTGTTAATGTAATGTTTCATTGTTTATCTGTTTTTTTCACTCCTTCCATAACGTTAATGTTTGCATATCTGTCAACTGTGTTTTCGGGGGGTTTTTTTATAACACTTCCGGTGTTCCGAGGGCAACCCCTGTATTTGACGTCACAACGCTATGAACTGTGGGTAATTTCCTTACCGTAAGTTCGCATCGATGCTGACCTACGGTAAGGGGGCATAAAGGGCTCACTCACTGACTCAATGAATTGACGATTTGACAATGGGACAGCCCTCACACACTCACGCACTTCACATGAACGCGCCTCTAAGTCAGTGAGTCTGTAAGGGATCGGATTGGAATTGGGCCTACCTCTATACAAAGGAAACCACATAAGTAGAAATATAAACACAATACAGTCAAAAAAACACATCTGATTAACAGTACAAGCAATAATCCTAAAAACAAGACATTCAGAGAAAAGGAGTGAAAACTAATTCTCCATTTAGACCTGGATATTGTGTCGCTCTCAAAGTATGAATCCAGAAGGATTCTCTTTGTAAGAGTTTTTTTTAACCTGCCCCCTCCCCTGATTGATCTGGCAATATGTTCAATGACTATGATTTCTAAAGAATAGCTGCTGCCATGCTGAGCTTCTTTGTAGTGCAGGGCCATGGGATATAGTGGGTTGCCAGTTTTTATAGCTAGTTTGTGTTCAGATAGTCTCACCTTTACCTTCCAAAAAAAAACAGCCACAAGGATATTCAAGGCAGTACACAGCATGTTGCAATTGATAAAATATTTGATGTCAAAGTTTTGCCTGATGTTGGATCTAAAAACGAGCTGGTGTTCAACACGCTCACACAGTGATTGCAGTTTCCGCATTTGTGATTACCTGTTCTGGAGTCTAGCCAGGTTTTCTGAGTAACTGGTGGCAGATAACTATGTACTAGTCTGTCACTCAATATTGGAGCTCTTCTGAAGCTGATGGAAGGGCGCCTCCGGAAGAGCTTCTCTGAGAGAGGGGTCACTTTTTAATATGTCCCAGTTTCTTTTAATTATCTTTTTGATTCTGTTTAATTTACAGCTGTACTGTGTCACAAAATATACCTAATTTTTAACATGTTTGCTTTTCTTTTGAATTAGTAGCTGTCCTCTTGAAAAGCATCTTGCTTTGTCGTACACTTCTCAAATCTTAGACTCATATCCTGGGCATTCTTTTCGAAATCTTCTTCTGAACTGCAGATTTGCTTGAGTCTCTGAAATTGACCAAATGGTATGTTGTCAGTCAGCCAAGGTGGGTGGAAACTATCTGCCCTCAAAATGGTGTTACAGTCAGTAGGTTTTCTAAAGATGGTTGTGTTTAAATCACCCAATTCATCTTTAAAAATCTTCATATCAAGGAAGTGGATTTCTTTTAGTGAAAAGCTTTAAATTGCTGTTTGTTTTATTTAGATATGAAAGAAAATGTAAAAGCTCTGTCTCTGAACCAGACCACAGTAAAAGGATGTCATCAATATATACCCCACCAAATAATTTTGTCAAGGAAGATATTCTGGCTGGAAAATACAAACTTTTCTTCCCAGAAACCCATGAACAAATTAGCATAATTAGGAGCAAAACATGCTCCCATTGCTGTACCTCTCCTCTGTCTATAGAACTGGTTCTGAAACAAAAAAAAAACAAAGTCCATTCAGCCAGTTGCATAATGAATGCAGCAGGGGGCATCTGGTCAGGTGGTCTGTTTTCTAAGTAGTGTGATAGAGCCTCCAGACCCTCTTCATTTACAATGTTGGTATGATTCCACATCCATGGTTGCCAACAGTGCAGATCCAATATTCTTAATGTCTTTTATTTTATTGAGTACATGTGTACTATCTTGGATGAAGGAAGAAAACTGTTTAATATAAACAAACAAATTGGGATTATGGTTCTGTAATTGACTCAATCCCACTGATAACAGGTCTACCAGGTGGTCTTCCAAGTTCTTGTGTATTTTTGGGAGCATGTCAAAAGAGGGGATTCTAGGGTTCTTACAAAGGAGAAAGTCACGTTCATTCTGAGAGACCCAGTCTTCATTCTTCGCCTGTAGCAGCATTTCTGTAAGTTCAGTCTTTATTTGTTCTATTGGATTTGACAGTAAAGGCTCGTAATACTCACTGTCACCCAGCTGTCTCAGAGCCTCTGTGATATATTGGCCTCTGCCCCACACCACTACTCAGGGGCGGAAATCCCGGGGGGGACAGTGGGGACATGACTCCCCCTTTAGTAAAGCTGTACCCCCCTAGAATCATTTGAGACACAATTAATAATTTTTGAACATTGCAGTAGTATTTATTGAAAGCACAATGTAAGCGGTGCTCATTATAATCACGCAATAATGTGCTATTTAAATCTTAAAAGATTGAGTCCCCCCCTCCCATTCCTAGTAGTGGTATATCCCACACTCCCTCCAACGGGCGGGGCTGCTTGGCAGCAGTAGCAGCATGTGGCTGGATCTGCTGCCCACATTGCGCATCGCAGGGTAAGATGTTCACTCACACAGACACAGTTTAACTTACACAAGTTACAACACATCCCATTTACTGTTACAACAAGCCCCAGGCCCAGGCTGATAATATAACTGTCTGCAACATTTCTCCTGCATTGTTCAAAAGCCTACTCAATTACGAGTGCTACTAAGCTAAAAGCTAATGATTAAGCTCAGAGTTTAGTGATAGAGAGGACAGGAGAGAAAGAAGAGGGAGAGGACAGGACAAGAGCAGTCAGTGGTGGAGCGGCTCGTGGGTACCTGTCTGTAGGCTCTCCACCTGTCAGTGAGACAAACATGAGAGACGTGCAGTTTAACCAACACGGAGCGGTCATTACGCGCGACTATTACGCACGGTTATGACGGAGCGGCTCGTAGGTAATGGGTACCTGTCTGTTGGCTCTCCACCTGTCAGTGAGACAAACATGAGAGACGTGCAGTCTAACTGACGAGGAGCGGTTATTATGCACGACTATTACGCATGGTTGTGAGGTGCGCAGCGGCAGATCTCACAGCACACTGTTTATAAATCAGTTTACCAGTTTAATTGCAGGAAATGTTTAGTTGTTAAAGCCACAGTGTGTAGGAATTTCTCCCATCTAACGTTGAAATCATATATTGTATTCAAACAGATGGCGCACTCTAGCGCCTCACTGTTTCAAACACGTATTGCAACAACTGTAGCTGCTGTGTACCAAAAAGCTATGATAACACTGATGAAACCATGTCATCTGATACTACATGGAGTTAGTCTGGGGCCGTTAGTGGCTGTTTTGGTAAGGAAACGGAACCAGGGCGAGTGAGACAGGATCCAGAATTCGATGGATGTGCCTTTCCGTAAAAATAAAAGCACCAAGCTAATAAAAATGCGGTGAAACTTTTAATTTAAAGAATATAATTTACAAGAAAAGCCCCAAGCCATTAAGTTAATCGATTTTCTTACACCCCTCATCACCCCAAATCGATGGTGTGCCAGAATTTAGTTTTACTATGGTGAACACTTTTAGTTTGGTGAATTTGGTGAATACCGCATCCGCTGCCTAGACTGGAACCAGAATCCAGACAAAATTCAGAGTGAATAGACACCAGGCTCTTCGCTTGAAAACCCCCTCCTCACAATGCTGGCTGTGTTTACAACGTAGGACTGTTGGGACAGATGTAAATTGAAACAAATCAATCACGTCTTGTCCTTTGACAACTGACAAGTGACTCAACCTCACACACCTTATCCCTCTCTTCGCATTACTGCGCCGCTAACAGCTGTTAGTGGCCAGCGGCACTACTGCCACATAACAAAGTCCCACTCTTTGAGCATAATGCAGGATCATGTATTATGCAGCATCACGGGAGACGGAATCCTCGTCACCAAGAAAGTGCAAAAGGGAATCAAAAAGGCAGCGTGACCGGCAAATTAATAAAACAAGGGTCAGCATTGGGGTTGCCTTTCCCAGGTGGAGAGAGCTGCTGAAGGAGAAAGGTAATACAATCACAAGCCAGTGCTAACAGCGGCTAACAGCGGCTAACAGCTAACAGCGGCGCAGTGATGCGAGGAGAGGGATGAGGCTGTTAGCGACTGGCCGCTAACAGCGGCTAACAGCCAACAGCGCGTCTATTGCACGTCTGTCCGTCCTGGAAGAGGGATCCCTCCTCAGTTGCTCTTCCTGAGGTTTCTACCGTTTTTTTTCCCCGTTAAAGGGGTTTTTTTTTTGGGGGGGAGTTTTTCCTTATCCGCTGTGAGGGTCATAAGGACAGAGGGATGTCGTATGCTGTAAAGCCCTGTGAGGCAAATTGTGATTTGTGATATTGGGCTTTATAAATAAAATTGATTGATTGATTGAATGCAACAATGGCATTTTTAAACATCAGTTTTTCACTTATGGAGCCAATAAATCATTTTTATCTTAATAACTGAATTTTTGACAGCCGTTTGAAATCTGCCTTTACACACTAACAGCTGCTGTCTTGCACACAGATGACTGGCTTAGTCAGTTTGTGAAGCTACATGTGACATTTCTGTTTGCCAATTAGCTCAGTGAGATAGAGGATGGTTCTTGGTGTGTTGAGATTGAGTTAATCCTGCAAAGTAAAGCAAACTGGTTCCTTAATCAAAAAAAAAAAAAACAAAAACAAAAAAAAGCACGAGCTGAGGCTTGAACTCACAATGTTCTGACAACTCAGCCAGATTAACTGCCAGACCAGGGTCATTAACTATGCTTTTAAGTTCACAGATCTGCTGATATCCCCGCAGCAGGGAGAGACTCCAACTCAACCACCACTGAAGGATCATCATATCTATCATCCTCTCTTCCGTTTTGTCACATCTATGGGAGTCACCCCAGCTCTATCTTGCTCTCACCCTGGTGATGATGAGATAAGAAAACAGATGTGGGGGGGGCATAAATTCAGGATGAATTCATGAGTAGTAGAATACATTTTTTTCATGTTCTAACATTGTAACTGTGCATAATCCTTGTTTTTTTGTTGAATGATATTTTTCTTCACTCTTGTAGGTCATAGTATGAGTGAGTTATAATTTCATGTGTTCATCCCTCATTTAACATGAAGTCATACTGCCATCTTGTGACGATAGTTAAGAAGGGTTCCCGTAAGGAATCCCATATTATATTTCGAGTTAAGATATAGTTGGATTGATTAATCAACTTGTCTTTATTAATATGTGCTTTCTCATTTCGTATGTTGACGTAATGGCAGACTAGTTTGTAGTGTTTGTGCACGAAACATTTATTCTTGTGTTCCGCTGACATATGCGCTATAATAATCGTATTAAATTTACTTTGATGTTAAGAGCCGATTTTGACCATGATGGGAAGAGTATGTGTCTATCGCATGTAACATGTTAAAGTATATAATCTCGCAAAATAAAGTTCATTAGGTTTCCTCCGAAATAAAGAGTGTTGTTGATCCACCTTCATTATGAGATCCATTAATTCGGATAAACATTTCTGTTTTTGTTCATTAATAAACGAGCAGAATGAAATGATATGGCCCAGTTGAAAATGCCTTTAAACTTTCCCAGACAATGCTATAGGTTACGTCCTGTGCCCCTGGACTCCTTCAAGCGATCAGGACCCCAAGTGAGTCATATAGAAGGCCAGCAATGAATTGAGTGGGATTTCCTTTTTCCAGACCTTCAGGTACTGCTATGATGTGTAAATTGCATCACCTTCCCTTGGTTTCCAGATCATCAGTTTTCACTTGCAGTTTTGTACAGTTACTGTTCAACTGTGCGTTTCATGTTTCCATAGCTTCCAAGCGAACATCCTGCTCATTTAGTCCTTCTTCGTGATCACGCAGTTTTTTGGTACATTCATAAAGGGAGATTTTAATCGGAGAGATGGCTCGTTTTATCTCTTCTTGTAGGCTGTTGTTCTCTTCTTGAATGACTTCTTTGACAATCTCACGGAATGCCTGTAGCATGTTTTCAACCACAGTGGTCTTGCTAGTAGCATTAGTCTCCGAGTTACTAGCTTGCACAGTCCGAAAATCTTCCCCAAAAAACTGAAATACATTGTTAACTCTTAAAATATCAAAGTAAAAGGTCACTTAATCAGACCATTTAAATGAATTATAGCTTATTTATAAAAGTCGGGACCTTGTGGTTCATACATCTACTCCATGACGCGACAGATTTCAGTTTAGCCTATAGCATGAGTCTTATGCTATACTCCTCCACTAACAAACATTTTGCTACTATTGAGCCATAAATCAATACACATTATTTGCTGGTTCACAGGCAACCAATGAGGGGGAACAGCCCAGAGTCCCTAATGCAAAACACCAGACTCAAGCAAACTGCAAAACACAAACAATACATGCATTATTTAAAATATGCAATATGTGTTTATTCACATAAACTTTATCATCTCAGAGAATGTCCAAGTTTTTATCTCAGAAATGTACGACGAGTTTTTTATGGGAATATTACCCCCCTCTATCAGCTCTGTATGTTCAATGAATTTTTTTTTGGCCCTACTACACCATCGTTTGTCTGCCTCTCTCCTTTCCTCCACACTTTTTTTGTAAATAAGGCTACTGATGTATATTCAAAAACGCACTACAGGGATGCACTGTGTGTTTTTCTTGTGTAGCATAAACAGACTACAACTGCATTTTATTGTGCAATACTGTTGTATAGGACAATAAATTAAGCTGGAGAGCTATTACTGTGCCCTTTAATTGTGGAATACCTGCTAATGGACGGTGAGAGTGGTAAGTTTGCTTATTTTCTGAAGGAGCAATTATTTGAAGTAATGGAACAGTAAGTCCATGGATTTTATGTTTTATCCTCTGGTTTTCCAATCACTCTTTCATATCTCAGCAATCTAGTTTTGTACTTTTTTTTGCCATTTTTGTAAACATTTTACACACCACTGGTTGCTTATTAGTGTTCTAATATTCTACTAAATTTATTGCACTTATTTACTTCTTTTATTTAAAGCAGTAGTTATATTAGCAGCAGACCATAATTTATTTTTTTCTCTTTTACTGAGACCCATTCTGAGGTGTGAGTTACCTCATACCTAACACATGAGACTCGCTTGTGGCCACAAATGAGAAGACTGCATGAAACATCCTGTGATGTTAGGTCAATTAACAGATTTAGTGTTAACAAAAGATATTTTTGTATTGAGAATCACATCCAAACATTGAAATAGTCTTGTAGGCACTGCCTCAAACTTTTTACCATATAATGATTTCAGACATTTTAATTCCATACATGCACTGAAAATTTGAATAAAGACATCATTATGAATTCATGCTCTCTCAGAACCTGTCAGCCTGTCGCGGAGAATGACATTTTATTTATAGTACCAAGTCAAGTTTACTGAACCTTGAAAAATTATATTTCTGACAGAACGTTAAGCAGACCAATCAGGCATACTGAACACATTGCACAATATCTCACCATTGTTAGGGTGTGCATGCTTGGGGGGGGGGAGTGTCTGCCGTTTCCCTGGAGTGTGGATTATAATAAATGATGTCAACAGTGTCTCCATGAAAACTGGAACTGTTATAGCAGGAAGAAACACTATATCTATGGCAGCATATGTTTAGGATAGTGAAGTAAGCCACTGATGCTTTTGTATTCACCCTTGGTTTAGACTGAAAAGGTCAATGGGACAGGATGTTCTAAAGCCAATCACATTTGAGGCACATGAACCCCCCAGTCTCTGGAATCAAAGTCGTGTGCTCTGTACACCCACCACTTCCGAGCATCCTCCTGTGGCTCCTGTGCATTACAAGAACGCAAAATATAATCAAATGGAAAAAAATGTTGCTGGCGAGCATAATCAAGGCAGCAACTACATTCTGTTAACAGCAATTCATTAGCTTTGTCTTCGCGGCACGGACATACATTTTTTAATTACCCTACAAGCCAATGTTGATGTTGACAAGCTGTCTCAGTTTATCAAAGATGATGAGGGGGCCACTTCCGACTCAGTTATTCGGATAATGACATTACAGAGAAGGAGGTGGTGTGCACAGCGTTTTACATGTATGTAAAAATAGCGAGTTGTTTACAGCTGATTACATGATACCTTCAGTATTTTTCTATAGAGTAAACTCCAACACATTTTTCAGATGTGATGCCATAGTGAAATACGTTTCCCTACGTATTAGCTACTAACTTTTAGGATGAATCCTCTGACAATGCCCAGGTAAAACCAGGGCCAGGTACGATTTATGAACATTAAGTTGGTCTCTATATTGTCTCAATCACTATTAAAGACACCCTCCAGGCCAGGTTTAAAACTCTGCATTAAAATGCTATTGTTATGCAACAGGCATGTTTCCTCTTCCTCACTTAGAATTCTAGGATTTGTTCATATGCAAATATTGAAATGCCTGCAAGCAAAACACAAATATCATTTCATAGATGCGGTGAAGGTGCGTGTTTCATGTCTGTTCAGATACGAGCTAAGAGTACATGTATTTTTAGAAGCATACTCGTTTTTATCATATCATCAGAAAAATGAAATCAAACATGCATGTGTGCCTTCAGCTCGATCAAAAGAGGGAGCCTTTTATCAGCACCACATATGAAAGGATTCAAGGGGTTCAGAAAAAGATCACCATCTAAATCAGATGAGGTGAACATGCACATCACTGTTTCAGAAAGCTATGCAAATACACACATAGTCCAATTTCACTCGTCAGTCAAAAGGAGGCAGCTACTGTCAGCAATGCACCTATGTGATGAAGAAATTAGTTGCGTAAAAAAAAGACTTGTTGCAGTCCAATAATGAGCAGCTGTCACAATTCAGAAGCTTCAGAATAAGTTTGTTAAAAATTTATAAAACCATTACCCAAGGTGCCTTGGTAATGTTTGAAAAGAGGCTTCCAGCTCTCTCAGGATTAAGCACTTGACAAAGCCTGTCACTACAGGGAAAAGTTAATTTCCTGTTAAGATAAACTGATCTGCTTAAAAAAAAACTAGAAAACCAACAATATTTGAATTAACCTTATCACTAGAGGTTTTCCCAAACTATTTGTTATTCTATTATTTGCAATTTCATGGCAGCACAATATCCCTGCAGTGTTTTATTTTTGTTTTTTTTCACAGTATCCCTTTAATTTAGTATTTTCAGTAGTTCTGATGCCAAAGGCGCTGTCCATGGTACTGATAATGCAGAAAAACTCTCCTGCCCTCAATTCAAAATGGTGATACAACACCAACAATTTTACACGTTACACTGTATTCTGAGCAACCCACAGGATCACTCACAGGTCAGTGACAAATAACACTGCAAGTCTGGTGACTCACTGGCTCATTGTACACTCTTTTAGGTACCTTTACCTTTTTTACGCAGCTCCAACACTCAAAATGAATCAAATTGCAATCTAATTATGTGAGAATAGTGTACTTTGATCTACTGTTAGGTTAGAATAAAACAATATTGACTTTAAATCTGGTGACACTACAGGATATGGTGTCAAATCTGAAAAAAGGCAGAAAAATGACCAAAAACTTCCACAGGTCACTACTGCGTGGGAGATCACTTCAACAGCAGTGATACTAGCAGCATGTGGAAAGGCATGGGGGCTGTCACTGACTACAACAGCAAGTCTGTCTGTCCCAACAGTGATGATACACTGGCCAACGAGCTTACAGAAGCTTACGGAAACAACATTACAAGTCTACAGGAATCCTGGCTGTGGAGGATGAACAGGTTCTCCCACTGTGAACACATGATGCACCAACATGTTCTCACTCCAAACTCATCAAATACAGCAGCTTTGTCAGTGGCAAACCATGATGCTCTAGGTACCCATCTAGCGTCAGTTTCGAATGTGTCAGTTTCCACGTCAGCTTCCGATCACTACATGCTACAGTGTCAAAATGAACTTCTGTCTTCACAGGAAACGAAGGTTTTGCCTCCAAAACTTACCTTGGTTTGGTTTGCTGCAGCCAGAACTCTGTTACTACCTGTCTTTTGGCAATAAATAAATAATTTCTTACAGTTAAATGAAGACAAAACTGAAATCCGAAGTTACAAGTCTTGGCATGATCCTTGACTCAGATCTAAGCTTCAAGGCCCACATTAACAAGGTGACGTAAACATCATTTTGCCACCTCAGAAAAAACAGCCAAGGCGCAACCACTTCTAAATGAAAAAGATGCAATTGATTCCTGCCTTTATTTCAAGCCGCCTCGACTACTGTGACGCACTTCATACTGGCCTCCACTGAGAGGAACGCCACTGAGAGACTTCAGCTCATTCAAAACTCTGCAGTTCGGCTATTAACCAAAACCAAGAGGAGAGAGCACATCAGGCCAGTCTCAGCTGCTCTGCACTGGCGTCCTGTTACATTTAGAATTGAATTTTAAGTCCTCCTCCTTGTATACAAAGCCCAAAATGGGCTCTGGACCGAGCCACATTGCTAACTCGCTGGTTAACTATTTGCCTCCAAGAACACCGTGATCATCTGCTGCTGGTTTGTTGGAGGTTCCCAGCAACAGCCCGAAGAAGATCAGGGATGCAGCCTTTTTCAGTTACGCCCCAAAGCTATGGAGCACACCACCTATAGATATCAGGGAAGCTAGTTCACTAATTGTTTTTTTTTTTTTTTTAAAAAAAAAAAGCTAAAAACGCATCTGTTCACTTTAGCCTTAAACTAGCTCTGACTTTCCTGATACAGGTCTGAAACTCTTTCTATTCACACTTCACACTGCTGCAACTCTTTTAAAATCTTACTTGATGGTTGATGGTTTTATGAATCAGTTAATCCTTGTTTTAAACTGTTTTAAATATCCGTTTATATTAAATTGCCTTGCCTGTTTTATGTCCGTTATGTGTATTCTCATGTGAAGCACTCAGTGCTTATACTACCCTTATTGTAAAGCACTAAATTTCTTGTATGAATCATTATTATTATTATTATTATTATTAAAACTACATAAGATTTAGACAAGAAAGCTACTTGGTTAGGTTGAAAAACATATGATTTGGGTTAAAACAACTGCGTTTGTTACAGTAACTTAACTAATATGTTATTTGACGACTATGCCACATAACATATGTCAATAACATGTTACATGGTTGAAAAAATCAAGTTGCTTTTTTGGTTTCACATGAGACACAAACACCAGTTTCCTGGGTGAAAGTCCAATGTGTGTTTCCCTCCTGCCCACTCAGACTTTCTCGCTCTTTCTACTATGTTTAGTCACAGATAGGATTACAAATTTGCCCAACAGCATGCTGATGTATTTACAAAAATCTTAAATCTGTCTCTGTCTCTGCCAACCGTAACAAAGTGCAACCTGAATGACTACTGTCCGGTCGCCCTCACACCAGCAGTAATGATGTGCTTTGAAAGGGTGATCTTCTCCCTCATCAAAGCCATTACCTCTGCCTCACTGGACACAGTTTGCTGACAGAGCCAACAGATGCTCAGAGGACACCATCATTCTGGCTCTTCACACTGTTGTGACTCATCACTCTGCAACCAGAGTTTTTTGTCAGAGCACCCTCAGGTGGTAAGATTGGGCCCCCTACCTGTCCTCCACTACAGCTCTGTGCACCAGCATACCACACGGTCATGTACTGAGCCCCAGCTTCTACCTCCTCTTCACACAGGATTGTGTTCCTGCATTCACCACTAACACCATCATTTAATTTGCAGATGGCACAACGGTGGACGAGCTGATTTCCAACAGCGATGAACCAGGCTACAGAGCGCAGGTACAGCATCTGGTGAGCTGGTGCTGAAATAACAACCTGTCCCTTAATATAGCAAAAGCCAAGGAGCTCATTATGAAATTTAGAAGTTCAGAGTGCGCTGCAGTCTACATTACCCACATTTCAGAGGACCTCACATGGTCAATTAACACCACTGTATTGGTTAGTAAACTGCAGCAACAGCTGTTTATTCCTGATGCTGACAAAAAGCTGCTCTGCCTCAACAGATGCTGGTGACTTTGTACTGCTGCACCAGAGAGTGTCTAAACATACAGCATCTCTGTTTTGTGTCTCAGTTGCACAGCAGCATATAGGAAAGCTCTTCAGCGGGTTGCCTCCAGAGCTCAGAAGATCAGTGGGACATGGCTTCGAGCCCTGGAGGACATCTACATCAAATCCTGCCTCAGAAAAACTACCAGCATCTGTATGAACTCCACACAGCCATGCCACCATCTGTTTGAACTCCTTCCATCTAGCAGACGCTTTAAAGCCCTCTACGCCTGCACCTTCAGACCGAAAAATAGCTTTTTTTCCCTGGAGCCAAACAGCACTGTTATCAGTCCATTAGGTGCCCCCTATAACCTGCCAAACTGCTCCGACAATGTGTGGCACAAATGAGTTTTTTACAACACTGGTACTGCATTGTAAGTTCTGTTTGCACTGTTTTGCTTTTGTTGCTATTTGCACTATTTAAAAACTGTTCTTTTTCTTTACCTTATTTAGTAATGCTTTGTAATGGAGATGCAGGGTGAATCTCGCTGTATTTGTACAGTGACAATAAAAAAATATTCTATTCCATACGATTCCCTCAAGGGGTCCTGGGGGTTCTCAGAAAAATGGGGATGAGTTTATTTTCACAATTTATTTCAGTATAACTGAGCCCAATGTGAGCAAGAATCAAAAGAGTGACTATACCCATCACAGGTTTCACTTCCCCCGTGCATATCTCCTCAACTGTCCCTCACAACTAATAGCCAAAACCTGTTCAGATGGAGGTCCCTGAAGCAAAATCTTATTAAAAAGGGGACCGTGACCTAATATGCATCAGTCCAGCGATCCTTGACACAAATAAGGTTGAGAACCACATATAGATTATCATCAGATGCTGTAAAGCATGCAATGTGAGGCATTGAGTGAGGCAAATAAGCAGATCATTGTTACTGATACAACTCCTTAAATCAGGAACAAAAAGCTCCTGAAAAGTGAAGCTTGTTATAAACGCAGACTCTGCAGTGCCAGTGTTGCACTGATTTTGTGATAATCACTAAAAAAAGATCAGCCATGGAACAGAGAAACAAATGTTGGTTGGATATCAACAGGTCAGAGTGTTACAGAGCAGCAGACAAACTGAACTAAACGCTGTAAAGGCTGCCAGGTTGGACCCATGAAAGCACAAAATACAGCTCTGTGCCTTTTGTATCCAGACAGTAAATACCTCAGCAACACTGAGATCATGGGGAGATACAGAGAAGATGGACAGCATGCTTTATTTCATACAAAAATAAGTGTTCTGTGCAGCTTGGCTGTTGTGTCTGTATACTCGGGGGTAAAACTGAGCCACGTTGCTGCATATTATATTCATGTGCGAGTCACAGCTATTCTGACTGACTATTCCCCAAAGTAATAATGCTTAAATTGCGGCAGTAATAGGCTGGAGAGGGGGTTGTTCTAATGCAATCTATGTAAAAACGTGCAAAACGTGATGCTGAAAAACAAAAAACAAGTGGATACATGTTAATTACCTGTGCGTCAACTGAAGTCCAGCACAAGAAAAAGTTTGAGACTAATATCCAAACGAACAAGTTCATAGTTCGTAGGTCTGCCTTCATCTCCTGCAGCGTAAAAATATATGAACTATACGTTCATGTGAGTTCAAGCAGCTTTACGCATGAGATTAACATCCCCGCTGTAGCCGGCGCATCACTGAGTAGAAGAGCTTCACCTCATGAGAAAGTTTCATTCCAAGTTGTGGTCCAAAACTGAGTTGCCCAGCGTAGTGAGAAGGATGTGACAGTACACCTCATCAGATCATAAATTCCCCGATGATTTCCTACTCGGGTTCTCCTCTGGCACACTCAGAGGGATTCCCAGGAGTGAGTACCGTGACATCGCAGCCCCTGCGGAGAAGGAGACCCGGACGCACGCTGGCACCGGAGATTTCAGTCGGGGATGTGGCGCGAGCTCGAGACGAGCGCGAGGAGAAGAAAAGTGACCCTCTTGTCACAAGTGTCATTATGCAAACCCCTATCTGCCATGCACCCCCCTCAGCCTGTGCGCACTCTCCACCAAACTGTTGGACGGTGCGTAAGCGCTGCCTATGCCTTGAACGAGTCACCACCACCACGTGACGTGATTAAGATATTCTCTCCCCTCGCACATCTTGGCACGCGCAATTTGTGAAAGGGACCTGGAGGGTAGCAGCGTCTCTGACGCACAGACATATTTTCTATACCGTCAATTGAGATGTTTTTACCTGTTCTTTTAATTGTATCTCTCTTTTTCCAATATGTGTTTATAAACTTGTACTTACCACGACAATAAAATGTCATGAGACTAATGTGAAAGATTAATGTTTAAATATGAAAATTGCTTATCAGACTTCCCAGCATGCATTCTATCAGCCCCTTCTCCTTGTTAGCTTATCAAGTGACCCAGACACCTACAGAAGCTGAGCCAGCTTCTACAGGTAAGGTGTGATATATCTGTGATACAATAACTGCAATGTAAGACCTTCCTGCGGTACTCTGAGGCAGCAAAACAAACTGTAAACACAACATTGATTTAACATCACCTTATGTAAAATGGATATGGTGAACTTGTTGCAAACAGTTGGCTACTCATCCAGCAGGCAGGGCAACACTGAGCTGGCAACTGGCCATCTGATGAATTAATGGCATTATTCTTCTTTCAGCTGTTCTTTTACTCCTTAACTGCAGACAAAAGACAAAACATTTCTTTTAGCTGCTAAATACTCCATAATGTTCACCAGCAAGTCAACAAACATTTTCTGTCTTCTGTTTGGTGATGATTTGGTAGTGTACTGTGGGTTTTTAGCAGCTTTTCTGCCAAAACAGCCTCAGGCTGCAGCTGTGAGAGTGGTGAAAGTGAACCAAAACAATGAAGTTGCTTTTCTGCAGGCGATGTTTGTAGTAATCCCTTATTTCACAGGCTGAAGAGAGGATTGTTAGAATGAAACAAAAATTCTGCAACAGAAAATACTGAGTATTAAAGTGTCAAATAATTTCGTGAATGCATCATGGGTGTCCTCATCTGGGCGAAGTCCAGCACAAGAAAATGTTCAAGACCAATATCCACCTTAACAAATTCACACCAGACAAAACATTTATGTAATTATTGAACATTTGTATCAATTAATTTGCCTAGGACTAGATCAAGGTCAGATTCAAGCTGCAACCTCTGCTGTTTACAGCCTGGTACAAAAAAATGTTTTGATCTCTATAGCTAATTTCCCTATTAATGGCAACTGTGGGGGGCGGGAGGCTTACAGTTACGCAGAATTAAGGGAGAGCCACTTTGAGTGACAGGCTGTCTGCCAATAGTGTCCTCAGCTTCTCAGTCAGATCCATCGCTCGCCCCTCCACAGTGCCAGCCTCCCAACCAAATGTGGTTACTTACGGCTCAAAAAAATTAAGACGGCGAAGATCAAAATGTCAGATTCGAGGCTTAAAAATGTGAGTCCACAAACCAATGGGTGACATCACATTCATTCATTTTACAGTCTATGAGCTGTGAATACATAAAGTTGAAGTTGGTAACTTTCATTAAAATAACTTTTTGTCACATATGCCGAAATGGTCACTACTTCTTTACAGTTGTACATGCATGAGACAATCTGTGACAGGTGATCTGACCACCACAAGTGAATGAAAACAACAAATCAGAGTCTCTAATGCAGCTATTATGAGCTGCAGTCAAACTGTCACACTAGGCAGCACTGATTCTGTTACTGCATTGTCTATTTCTCACCTCAGATGTTTTCAGAAACATATTTTAGTGCACTGTTTAGCTATAAAATTAGAACGTTTTCTCCAGCTGGTGGGCGGTGCTTGGTAGGATAACTTTGCAACATGGCAGCTGGGTCACAAACTCTCTCATTTTGCAGCTAAACAGTGCACCAAAATATGTTTCTGAAAACATTTGAGTCAAGAAATAGGCAATGCAGTAACATATTCTTAATTCATTCAATAGATCAGAGGCATTCTCGGAACCCATCGGCTGTCTGCCGGAAGTCAGACGGCGATACAGCCTCTGGGGCAGAGAGTATGGATACCAAGAGGCGAAGCTCAATAGAACGCCCCATAGCAACAGACTCGCCCATGGTTTCGTCCTACCGCCGCCATTTTGGACTGTCAGCAGACCGCAGCAGACCCGCTTGCATACAAAAACACACAGACAAACTTAAGTATATCGCTATTAATTTTGCTTACAATGCTACTCACCTCGTGATAACGTTAGCTTGGTCACAGCTGCTTTTTCACGTTTTTTAAAGCAAAATATAGACTTTAAAAAAAAACGAAACGAAGAAAAACGGCCGAGATGGCATCTCTACATATTACATCCACTTATGAGAAGATTAACTTAATTACTCCTTCAAAATCACCCCATAAGCCAATCTACCAAAAATAAAAAAAAATAGGCTAAATAAAAAAAAAAATATTTTAACTAGAAACACATTAATGGCGATGTCACATAGTCAGGAATAAAGATTTATTTACAGTTTGTACAGTAAGGGGGCAGTAATAATAATAACAATAATAATAATAATATAGGCTATTTTAATATGATATATTTTAATGCTAAAGCAGTAATCAGTTCAGATATAAATGGTCCAAGAGGCCATATAGCCTATATGTGTGTGTGTGTGTGTGTGTTACCTTCCCTCCAAAACTGGCATATTAAATTGATATTAAAACACTTACAAAACTTACACCTCAGGAGTTCTTACCTGTTGGGATCCTTCGGGAAACGGTGGAAGGCCAGGTGCGGGGTGTTCCACTGATAGTTGTTGCAGTTAATTGCACTACACTGTTTTCTTTAACTTTTTTTCCCCACTCTCCTTGACATTTTGCATGTTGTCTGGGCGCAACAGTCCAAGCTCAACAGTTCAAAATGGCGGCAGCGCCCCTAGTGGCTGTTGGCAAAAATTCAACGGAGCTTCGCCTCTTGGTATCCATGCTCTTTGTCTGGGGGCAGACCCCCGATTTTTTGGCATTTCCGGTTTGATTTGGGCGGAGGAGGCGAATTTCCGTTTCCGACTTCCGTTTATATATAAGTAAATATGCTGAACCACTGCGATGGATTCAGAGTTTGCAGTGACGCCAATTATGTTCCGCCTGGTTAGTTCACCGCACGGACCGTTTAACCTGGCAACAACTGCAGCCGGCTCAAATGTGATTGGTCAATATCACGCGGACTACAAACAGCCTACAACCGGAAACCAGGGTTCTTCCGCTCTTCTTCCGGAGGCAAGATCTCCAGGGTTTGCCTACAGACTCTACATTCACTGAATGTAGAGTCTGTATATAGAGACTAGATCAGAGGTGTCTAGTTTTCTGTGCTTGATGCAGGTGACGCTTAGAGCACACTTTAGTCTTTGACCGTGTTTGGCAGGTTTATCATGCTTCAGCTTTGTTGATTTATTGTGCTACTATGTTTCATTTGGTATTTCTGAAGAAGAAAGTTTTCAATACAGTTTGCAACAACGACTACAGAGTTTAACTGAATGACATGGCAACTATTATGTTCAGATTAAGTGGTATTTTCAAGACAGATGGAGCTGCACCCACATAATCATTAACAGTTTTAATTACAGTCATTCAACACTTTGACCCAATCATCCTAACATTCCATTCAACTTGCAATTTAATAGCATCCAAACACACGTTAAGCTGAGTCACTGCAACATTTTTACTCTCTTCTGAATTTCTTTGATTCAGTATTTTTAGAGCCCGTGGTGTTGAAGGAGCTGTCCATGGTGCTGACAAGGCAGGATAAGGCAGCAGTTCAAACCAAACCTGTGAACAAGCATTGGTAACACCTGGTCACTGTTTGTGCTTTAATGAGGTTGGTATTTAGGAAGGCATGACATTGGATGGCCCTCACTTAGCACCAATTATTGTCAAGTTTTTGCCAAGAGTAATTCTGTGTGAAAAACCCCCACATCTGTTCACCTCTTTAAAAGGGCTGTAACTGTTTATTGAGCATGTTGAGCATGGATCTATTATGTCGCCTAGACTGTTGCACAGTGTGCATGTGGGCAGAGCCTGTCTAATGACTCAGTAATGAACTAATGCATTTAGCGCATATGCCACGGACTCACACAGTGCAGCATTCTGTTCAAGTGGTAACTGTTGATGACATGCAGCTGTCAAATTGATATTTGTAGGCTGCCATTTACCCAGCATGTAATGGGTATTTAAAAAAACACTTTACAGCCTTATGTTAGCGGTGTAACAATAGAGAGGAGAGACAGAATGAGACAGTGGACAAGATAGAAAAACGTGGCATTTTCTAGTGGGCGCATTTTTGTAGAAATAGATAAAGGATCCTGGGAGCACACACCCTCTGTCATGAAAAACGGTTTGAATAGGCTGTGATTGCATGATTTCACACCCAATCACTTATTTTTCCTCCGCTTAATTAGTGGATAAAGGTCATCCATGTGTTCTTCTCAGCATCTCGCCAAGGCCTCGGCAAAGTGCTGGGGGGGATGTCCTGATGATAGCTGAAGTTTTGAGAAACCAATACAAATCCACAGACGTAACCCCTTGTCAGCGAAATTAAAGCCTCTCAAAGCTCATTTGGCTCGGACTTAACTGTATGGCTCCTGTAGCTGCTTGCTCTCACCAGGCAATTACACATATCTCTGGGAATGCTTGCTCTGTATAAAAAAGGCTCTTGGGACATCTAAATCAAAGGTAATGTGAATGCTGGTGTTTCCTTCTCAGTGTTCAGTGCATATTAAGCTCACGTTTGCACAGAGTAATGGTCTGTGCCGTGGTCTTTTGTTCCACAAAAGGTGCTGAATTTTCAATAATGTGTTTCGTTTTGCTCTCCCATTGATTCTCTTTCACAGCTCCTGTAGAGGCCATTGACATTTTGTGTTTCAGTTTGCTCAGTGGAGCTCAATAGGCATCTTAGCTCTTCTAAGATTAGTAAAGGCTGCTATTTCTGAGCAGAGGAATTTGCTGGCACATTAGATTGACCCCCAAAAAACCATCAAACCATACCATATGATTTCTGTAAACACAAAAGACAAATAGTAATTATCGTTTTCTTAATTTAGCCACAAAAATGTATTCATATAATTATAATTGTAACAAGAGAGAGAACAAGAACAACAGAAAAGAAAAAAATGAAAGAACCAAGAAGGGTTTTGAGGGATTTCTTTAAGGTGGAGAGTGAGGGAGAGTCTCTGATGTATTTAGGGAGTGAGTTCCGGAGGTTGAAAGCAGCACTGGAGAAAGCCATGTTCCCCCAGGTTAGTCCTGAGAGTGCAGGAGGGAGTGTGCCGGTGCCAGGGTGTGGAGAGCTTTATAGGTGATGAGGAGGAGTTTGAAGTGGATATGCTGGAGGATGTTGAGCCTGTGGAGGTTATGAGGGTAAAGGGTGATGTGATCACGAGTGTGGGAGTGTGTGAGAAGACAATCAGCAGAATTCTGGATATACTGTTTGACAGTTTTGGATGATGAACCATAGGTGCAGTAATCAAGTCTGGAAGTGACAAATGTGTGAATGAGTCTCTGCAGCTGAAAAAGATAGGGATGAACGGAGGCGGGCAATGCTTCTGAGATGGAAGGAGAGGGTTTGATCGAAGATGACACCAAGATTACAGAAATGGGGGGAGGTGAACACAGTGGAGCCATCAGTGGAGAGGGAGAGGTTATGGTGGATTTGAGAAGAGATTTGGGGCCGATGATCATGACTTCTGATTTGTCACAGTTAAGTCTGAGGAAGCTGGTTTGAAGCCAGGATTTTATTTCAGTGATGCAGCTGGCGAGGATAGAGCGAGTGGCAGGAGTGACGGCTTTGGTGGAGATGTGGAACTGAACGTCGCCGACAAAGCAGTGAAACTGAAGTCCATGATGGCGGATTATTTGACATGGGGGGAAAATGTGCAGGATGAAGAGGAGGGGGCTGAGACCTAAACCTTGGGGAACACCATCAGAGAGGGGAGCAGTGAGGGATGTAACAAGTGTGACTGAACCTAAATGCAGCACTCCAGAGGTCTGTTGGTAATGACCTTTTTTTTATACACAGAGTAAACATGAACTCAAGCTGACGAAGATATTCTAGTAACAATTCATTCTTTGGGCTCAGAGCCTACACACAGTCTCTGGGTTCAGGGGCCAGAGAATGGACCAGGCCGAACTCGGAAATGGGACCGAAAATGAGGACTTGATTCCTCAGGCCCGAACAGTTCAGTCTGCTAGCAGGCAGAGGTAACAAAGAGGGGCTTACTGAAGGTGTGCTTGAGAAGGGGAGGGGTCCGGAAGCAGAAGAGCAGTCCAGAGAAGCAGCAGAGCCAACGCAGGATGAGGAGCTGGAAAGTAGCAGCCAGTCGATGGATCGAGGAGCCAACAGGTAGGTGAAAGGAAGGCACACACACAAGGCAGCGTGTGGAGTCACACAGATAGTCTCATAGCCGCAGCAGCCAACTAACAACCAGGTGGGAACACTCACGCTGAAACGTCATCAGGAAAACACCACACAGCCACAGGTGGACAGAAACCAGAGACGCTGAGGCAGAACTCGTGGTTGGGGACAGAAGGCTGGTGAGATTACCTGGAAACAGATGACGTAGACAGGTCAGAGGTATGTGCATGTGGGTGAAGAACAATCTGGTAAAGTGTGTGTGTAGGAGAGGTTTAAATACCAGGCTGATTGGCTGATGAGCTGCAGCTGTGGAGGCAGGTGAGTGGAATGGGGTGATCAGGTGGAAAAACACTGGGAGAGCAGGGGAGCAGAATGCAGGCTGCGACAGGGGTTTTGCATTTGTGTATGGTGATGAACTGATGTCTGAAGGAAAGGTAGGATTTGAGCCAGGAAGCACAATGTGATCACTATTTAGCATTTTACTGAACAACTAAATTAACAAAATCATTATCATGTTGTTAAAATTTCGATTTAGATTATATATTGTGTGTTTAAGGTGTCTCTGAACTTCTATCTCCAGTCAAATAATTGCATATCACTGTATTCTTGATTGTGATTCACTAGTTTAACTCAATCCACTCCTCACCTGGGTAAAGATGGGCCAAGAAAGACGTCTTTTTAGAAAGTTATATTTAAAACTATTTATGCAGCATCTGTGTAGTGATGTAATATACTGTAAGTACATGGCTTGCTTGGAGACATTACTTCAGTAAAAAGTGTGGGTGAAAATCAAAAAGGTGCATGCACAGATGCACAGTGTTTTTCTCGCAGTAAACGTTAAAACTTAACAAAATTTTCATTAATTGCCTTGTGTTTTAAAATGATAACTTCCAAGAAAAGCATAGAAAAGCTCCTCAGCACATGTATGTTTTGCCTGTGATAAATTGGTGCTCAGCCTGACAGACACCCGGAGAGTGTTGCTGCTGAGCTGCTTCACTTCTGAGTGCCTGAGATGAGAGAGAAGCAGACTGAGGCAGAGCGCACTAATTCCTGCCAGCTCGCTTCACAGCATGGAGTTTGTGTTGTGATGATGTAAATTAGCCACCAGCCAACCAGCCAGGTTCGTGAACACTCTTCTGTCCGTTCTCACAGTTGTTTGAATTGTCCAGTGTGGGAACTAGGGTGCACAATGTCAGGAAAACATGCTACTGTATATGCGATAATGGTATTGAATACTGCGCTGATGATATAACTCGAGATAAATAAACATATAGTGAAGTATACAATCTTAATGTCTTTTTGATTTGGGTTTGCACTGCTAACATAGTCCCCAGACAAAGATTAGCCTATGCACGATGAACAAAAAAAAGAAAATTAAATGCAGTGATGTTTATAGGTTTTAATATAGTCAGTCCTTGGGACCAACAGGGGTGGTCATTTGAGTGAGTCTCCCCAAAAAATGCAATTTTTGACCGATTGTACTATTAAACTCATGTTGAATGTTATGTGGTTCTGATTAGAGTAATATTCATGTATGTATCTGAATGTTAAATATAATCCCAAATCTGAAAACTTATGTACAATACCACATACAGTATATGTATCTTTGTATACAGTAAGTGTACAAAACATTATACAAATGTCACATCTTGTGCTGATTTTAGAGAGTGCCAAAATCATCTACCCAGTATGAGGTCAATAAGATGTGATATGTGATTGTGATTTATGAAAATCCCATAGAAACAGAATTTCTACGGGTAATCCAAAAAAAAAGTAAAAAAAAAAAAAGTTACTGTATATGAATGAAGGAATGAAGGAATGAATGAATTAATGAGTTAATCGTTTATTTTCATGTCTAGCCGTTTCAAAAGACAAAAGGTTTTCTTTAAATGTATGTAAATAATCCCGATTATTCACATACATTTAAAGAAAACCTTTTTTTCTAGTGCCATCATGCTGACACAGAACAAAATAAATGTAATAGTTCAACATTTTGAGAAATATATTTATTCTCTTTCATTCTGAGAAGAGTTTTTATGTGTCCTTTCCACTTATTGAGAATACAAACAAAACCGGAAACAACAACAACAAAACTGCCTTGCGCAAGATACACACGGTAAGAAAATGGTGGCTACCAGTGAAAATATTTTTTCAACAGGGTGCGTCCCCTTGACAATACAACATCATAGGGTCATCATCTACGTGAGTCAGTACAGTATTGATCAGTAGCACAATTACATTATCACAATGGAGCTTTATGGGGGGGAAAAACAAGGTGTGTATCCTGGAGGGTAAAGCACCATCATCACTAACATAGTCTCTTTATACAGACTCTACATTCAGTGAATGTAGAGTCTGTATAAAGAGACTCTACATTCAGTGAATGTAGAGTCTGTAGGCAAACCCCGGAGATCTTGCCTCTGGAAGAAGAGCGGAAGAGCCCTTGTTTCCAGTTGTTGGTGGAACATAATTGGCGTCACTGCAAACTCTGAATCCATCACAGTGATTCAGCATATTTACTTATATATAAACGGAAGTCAGAAACGGAAATTCGCCTCCTCCGCCCAAATCAAACCGGAATGCCAAAAAATCAGGGCTCTGCCCCCAGAGGCTATATCGCCGTCTGCCGGAAGTCAGACGCTGAATACAGCCGATGGGTTCCGAGAATGTCACTAACATGACTGAGTAAAGCATCTGCTGTCACAGCTGAAGTTGCGGCCTAAGATAACAGGACTGTCTGTAGTAATATCCTACATACTCGTGAATTTGGGTGTATTTTAAAACCTTAAAATACAAGGTTATTGTCTACTGGTGGTCCCTGTGCCACCCTGCCTTCTTTCCTGGGAAACAGGCAATGAGCTTCAGAGAGGCATGGATAGGCATTGTCCAAAAAAACAGGCTGCCCGCTACCATACTGATCCTAAAATGACCCAGAAACTTGCTTGTGCCAATCAGTTACCTTAACAAATTCTTGATACAGTTCATTCTTCTCCAAGTATCCCATTCTCTCTCTATGGACATGACAACACATATGAGCTAATAAAGTAATTAAATTACTTAAAATGAATTAATGTGTGGGCAGCACAGTGTTGTGGTGGCCTCACAGCAAGAGGATTCCTGGTTCGATCCCAGGAGGGATTCCTTCTGTGCGGAGTTTGCATGTTCTCCCCGTGTCAGCGTGGGATTTCTCCGGGTACTCCGGCTTCCTCCCACAGTCCAAAGACATGCAGGTTAATTGGTGACTCTAAATTGTCCGTAGGTGTGAATGTGAGCGTGAATGGTTGTCTGTCTCTATGTGTCAGCCCTGCGATAGTCTGGCGACCTGTCCAGGGTGAACCCTGCCTCTCGCCCAATGTCAGCTGGGATAGACTCCAGCCCCCCACGACCCTCAAAAGGATGAGTGGTTATGAAAATGGATGGATGGATGGATGGATGGATGGAACTAATGTGTCATTGATGTGCATATGCATATGTGTTACATGCCCATATAAAGAGGTTACTTACCCAAACAATAGAGGAGGTTAGAGTGAATCATGCTTACATGTATGATGACTCTTCGGACAGAACATTAAGTTACATAAGCTGATCTATAGGAGAATACATCTATAGTAGGATCATGTAGCTTTGCAGAACTGACAATTAAATAACTTTTTTAAAGGCATTTACTCAAAACTTATCCAGCAGCATAGCATTATTAAGGTATTGGATTAACCACTACGCTGTATTATGGCACACAAGACCAATAAAGGACATCAGACCACAGCATTTGCACCACAGCCCAGTTCACCAGCTGCATCCTCAAACATGAGCTGCTTTCCCCCTTATGCATGCACTTTGTAACCATGATGAAAATGGAGGTATGAACGGTCTTGGAGAGATAATGGCAATAATTAAAATGCTTGTTCATGTGGTTGGAAAGAGATTGAGGACTTTAAAACAGCCATCAATACGGACTTTGCTACACTGCGCAATACCGTGTGCAATTTGGAATGTTGAAGCTCTGAAACCTGAGGATAAATGGCTAGGACTGACTGACTCATAGCAAAATAAATGTGAAGTTTCAGGGTCTAGATGCAGGAGAAATAACATTAGTATCGTTAGGGTTCCAGAGGGTCCCAGTGGTTGCTCTCCAACTTTTGTCCAAGACCTGTTGCAGGAAGCATTCAACTTAAGGCTCATTTATACTCCCTTTATGTAGAGTCACAAGTTTCACACAACAGCAAACGAGGTGATGGTGGAAGAGGTCGTACTAATGTGCCTTAAAATGGAGGCAGCATTGTAGATGCAATGGTGTGTACGGCTATATAATGGTACATCCCGACATGTGGACAGAGAGTCCCTCTCGTTATATTACCGATTTGCTTTGTTCCAACATTATTTACATTCCTTTGCCATCTCTTATCTTACGCTCGTATCTCGTTTGAACTATGCTACACTGCATCCATGATCTCTGGTGGTACAGCTTTGTCTCGCCAGTATCCATAAGCTTCTACAAAACCTGCACAAATACGAAATGAATGCAAAGTACAGACAGAGGGCACCATCTGTCTCTGTGATGAGTATAAATATGCCCTTAGATGATAGCCTGCTAATAGACCAGTTCCACAGATCTTTACAGCCGGTGCCAAAGCCAGGACAGCATTCCCGGTCCATCATAACACGCCCTCACTACTGCAGTGACAGTGCCAAGATACTAAACCTTGCCAAGGAAAAACAGCAGATTGACAGGACCATCTCAGTCTACCCTGACTACACTGCTCAGGTGGCCATGGCCTTGGCAGCCTTTAATAGCATCAGACAACAGGTCAGAGAATTGGAAGGAGTCGAGTTTGGCATCTCCCAGCCAGCTCGACTTTCACCTATAACAGCTTGGAGAAGTTGTTCCCAGACCTAGGTGAGGCCCAAACCTATGTCACACAGACCATTGCTCCTCAGGTGTCTAGAGTAGTCAAACAAACTCCATCCTAATCTCTTTTTGAGGCCCTCACAGAGAACAAGAAGCATGTGAACTGGTAATATCACTTTATGACAATATGCCTAGCCACCCTATGATATCTGTTTGATGGCAAAGGTGGGTATAACAGTGATGCAAGTGTGCACTCTGGACTGTTTCATTTATGTTTTACAGGTTTGGTGCTCCTTTTCAGTAGTTTCATTTTGATACTAATGCTTCTATTCTGGCTTGGGATAATTTTGCCTGGTCTTGTTCCTACTGTAATTGTTGTTGTTATGACTGCTATTATTGACACTTGCTTGTTTTCTACAATAGCATTTAAAACTTTTCTGCTATAACTATCTGTGAAGACATTGTGAGAACTGTGTAATCCCAGGAAAGACCATTAGTGTTTTTCCAAATGGTAAACCATGGGTAAATAAGAAACTCAAGGTAACATTTGAAAGAAAACAGCAGGCTTTTGAACAGGGATATGTGTCCCAAATGAGAGCTATACCAAAGGAAATAAGGAAAATAACCACTGAAAGATTGAGAGACGGATGAGTGATAATGACTTAAGACAGGCATAGCAGAGGGTGTACACAGTGATAGGCAAGGAGGAGAAAAGACATGTCAGTAACAATAGAAATGATCTGACCTTTGCTAATGACTTAAATACATTCTATACTAGGTTTGATACGTCCGATTTCTCCTCTGAACATAACCTAATAAAGCGACAACTTAACTGTGGTCAGTCCTTGGTCATAACAGCTGAGGAGGTCTGTAGAAGCTTTAAAAACATCAACCCAAGAAAGGCGTCTGGGCCTGACAGGATCAGAGGTAGAGTTCTGAAGGAGTGTAGGGAACAACTTAGCCCTGTGTTTAGACAACTTTTTCAAATGTCACTTGATAAACAGCATGTCTCCAGGGCATGGAAAACTTCACTGCCAGTGCCAGTGCCTAAAATGTCAAAACCATCTGTTTTTAATGATTACTGACCTGCTGCTTTAACATCAGTTTTAATGAAGAGTTTTGAAAGGATTGTTTGAAACTGTGTCCTAAAGGGGAGGGCGACACAAGGTTGACCCCCTACAATTTGCATGCAGGAGTGGGAGGAGTGTGAAGGATGCTCTTTTGTACTGTATATGCTGCATAGTATTTATTGTCAAGTTGATCGGCCCAAATTATATGCTTGTGTTCTTTTTGTAGATTTCTCGTCTGCATTTAATGCTATCAGACCCTATATTATGATGGAGAGATTATGCAGTTAGGATTGAATGGTAACATCATCAGTTGGGAGTCCTGTCTGACCGACCAAATACAGTGTGTCAGAGTAAATGAGGCAGTGTCCTCTCCTGTTGTCCCTCATACTGGGGCTCTACAACCGATCACTGTCTCCCCAGTTCTATTTACCCTCTTGTAGGAGCAACACATCTGATCATATCACCATTAAACTTTCTGATGACACAGCAAGAGTGGGTTTGATTCAAGATGATGATGAAATCAGCTACTGTAGGTGGGTAATTGAGTTTGTTGGTTGATGTAGGTCCAGTTTCCATCATTTGAACACCAAGCAAACAAAAGACATCATCTTTGACTTTGGGACTGGAAACAAAACTGGAAACCCTCCAACAAATGACTGCTGATGGGGAAGGTATTGAAATGGCCGATGACTACAAATATGTAGGAACCGTAATAGATTCCAAATTGGCATGGACTTCGAACATGGATGATTTTTATACGAAAGGTGTGCAGCATCTATATTTCATACGTATACTGAGACAGTTTAAAGTGGACACACAAATACTGGTCCTCTTCTATTGCTTATTTGCATTAAGAGCATTCACTTTCAGTTCCATTTCCTTGGTATTATTCAGTGTCAGTGAGCAATAATATCTAACTGATAGTTATGTCCAGTAAAATTGCTGGACAGCAGCAAAACAGATGACTTGCAAGTCCCGAGTAGTGAGGAAAGGGCAGGTGATTACTAGAGAGGTTTTGCATCCCCTATTCAGTGAATACGAGCCGTTATCATCAGGAAGGAGGCCAGCTCTCTGAATCAATTTTGTCTTCATTCGTTCCCATCAGTACTGCACTGTTGAGCCAACTGTGAAAAATAATTAGAGCTCTGTGTGTGAGGATGCTGCACCTTATGATATGTGGAGCACTTTAATGATATGTAGTGGTGTTGTTGATGTCTTTGTTGTTATTGTTGTCGGCATTATTGTAGCTGTCTGCTCATTTATCTGACGACTGCTGTACGGTACAAAATTAATTTCCAAAAGGACTAATATCTATCCATCTATCCATCTGTCCATCTGTTCATCTGTCCATCCATCCATCCATCCAGGCACCATCTGCTTTTGGGAGGTGGTTCAACTGTGTGCTACCCCCAAGCCTGGACAAGTCCAGACCCGGTAGTGCAATTTTCAATTCTGGTAAGGTTCTTCTGTCATTTATTGTTTTATATAAACTTACCGATGCTTGGATAAATGCAAATCCCACCGCCAAACAATATTCGTTCTTCTCTCTGATTCACCGTTTGTATTCAAGAATCAATTTTTTCCCTGCTTGATAATAAATCTCTCCCTTTTGTCACAAACAGTCAGTATCATCACAGTGTGATCTCCACATACTAATGAATGCGTTTCGATCCACTCTTTGAGACGGACTGAATCAGTGAGGAAATGAAACAGCCTGTCTGGTTCTGTCAGAGGGAGGAGACAGAGAGAAACTCAGGGTTTGTTGAAGAAAACCTGCCATCGAGCTGTTTAGGTTCAGTGAGCCAGTTACCACATCACCTGGTGCAGAATTTAATTAACCACTTTTTCTGGAACTGAAAACCAAGAGTTTTCCTCACCTCAGAGTGAACTTACTCAGAGATTTCACTAAACCTGCTGTCTGGAATACGCCCCTGGATGGCTCAGAACAGGAAGATTATGAGACGGGAACAAAAGACGGTGTAAATAATGGTGTGAAAGGAAGTTACAAAAAAGTTTCCATGAGGTATCCAAGTCTTCACAAAATAAACTGAGTGATCACAGTTTACCTATAGTTTGTCTTGCATCAATGAAAATGACATTGATTAAGCTTTACATTTGACTTCAGATTGCCTTCAACCTTCTTGCCAGGTAGACAACATGACAACAGCTTTTCCCATCTTACCTTAAACCAAGTGGTTTTAGTTGACTAAAATGTGAAATAAATTCAAATTTTCCTTTATTGTTGTAGATAATTGGGCAGACGTTTTGTCATACATTTACAGATATACAGAGAATCAAATTGGACTCAACACTGAGCCCTGCTGAGTAGTGGAATAGCTATTACAAACTGTAATCTCTTGTGTTTAGTTTGGATAAAAACTAATTAATACTTGCAACCTTCTTCATTGACTTTCATTTGCATAACTCCAAAATGTTAACTGTGAGAGCAGAGGTGACACCATAGTGTTATCAGGCCAGACTATTAAACCCAGGCTCTGATTTGAACGGTATAATCACTCCACACAGAAGCCAGAGTAAGATTGTGTCATAACTGCTGATGAGAATATGAAAATGTTTTCTGATCCTGTCTCCTTTTTGAGAAATAGAATCTTATCAAGTTTGAAAACTTTTTCAATTTGCAGACTAACTCAAATCTCACTCTGGATCCTTTAACATTCTGCACTCGTGATGACCTGCTGTTGATGGCACCAACATTGTTAGCACAAATGCATTTTTCATTATGCTGTTTCATGAAAATATTCCAAAGGGGGGATGCCAGTTATTCAACAGATCATTCTCAAGTTGTGATGGTGTGAAGGGAGGTAATCATTTTCTGAATATTACAAAGGAGGAATGATTGTATGCATAAAAGAGGGACATCTTGATGTGTCTCTAAACATTATGCTTTCCATTCCAGGGGTATTCAGAATTCATAGGCTTAAATGAAAGACCCCATACTGTACCATTCACATAATTGTGTACTTGAATGTAATTTGCAAGCTTTGTTGAATGCAATAGGCTGTGCTTTTACACTATACACAGCAATTATAGTCTTGTATAGAATAATAGAACTAAAATTACATAGAAATAGCCATTGAAAGCTGTTGACTTACTGTTGACGCCATTTTATTCATTTTAATTCACTGTATTTGAGCAGATACAAGAAGAGTACTTGAAGAGTGAGGACCTCCACCGAGGCCAATAGTCAGACAATTCAAAGTTGGATGGCAGTGAAAGTAAAATTAATTATATGTCATTGTATTTCTACAGTTGTTGTTTTGGTTTTCTCTTTACATTCTCATTTCATTCACAGTTCCCTGCTCCTCTCGGCCTCTACTCTATCACCTGATTATGGGCATCACCTTAATTAACCCAATGATCTCCCTTAGTTTTTAAATTGTTCGCCACTCTGCTTCTGTCAGTGGTTTGTGTAGGACGAACTGGACGGGCTCCTCCACCCCATTCACCTCCAGTCTTGACCTCATCCAATGCCCAGTCCTGCTTCTTATCCCATCATCCTCATCCTTCAGCCATCCCTCTCTTCTACTGCAACACCACTGTCTAGACTTCATCGGGGGAATATTTCCAAACTAACCATGGCATCTCTACCCACTAAATATACACGTCACAATGAGGTCTAATCGCCGAAGAACTTTTCATCATTTATCACACTGTGCATTCTGTAATAAAGCATTGCTCACTCTTGAATAAGCCTCTCCTGATTGACTTTTTACTGGATTTTAAAGAAATACTCCACCTGCAAAATGACCATTTATATATTAATTCAGGCTGTTTCACTATGAAAAGTAATACACCCACATTCGTACATATCTCAGGTACTTTGAAAGGTTGCAATCACATGACCAGTGTGCTGACAGTAGTAAACAAGGAAGTGGTCCTGAGCGGTCTAGTAAGGACACAGGTTGGGGTGGTGGATGGAGCACAAAAATGCAGACTCTCCCCTGGAGAACTTTACGTTAATTATGTAACTGTACGTTAAGGATTTAATGTCATGTGTGGGGCACTAATTCGTAGGCTATGATATGAATCATTCTATGAGGATATGTTGATCCAACACATTCTCACACCAACCTTGTCACATATTGACGTTTGATCATGGACTTTCCACGTTCGCATACGATGTGCAAGGTCCCCAGGGTGCGTTGGTTGTTGATGTTCTTGGACACTGTGTCAAGTCCAAGATACATTTACATTTTCACAAGAAATGTAACATTTACATACAGTCAATAAACGCACTATGTCAGTACAACACCGCAATTTGACATTTTTTTTTGCCTTCAACAACAAACTCACATGGTTGGGTTTCGGCAACAAAAACACGTGGTTAGGTTTAGGCAACAAACGGAAGTGGTTAGGTTTTGGAAACAAGAACAGGGTTGGCTTTAGAATCTTACGGGACGTGAACACTGCTCTCTTGGGTGAAAGTTGGTGTTTGTCAGACCCATCCACCATCACCCCACCCCACTTGGAGTTCTGCCGCCTTAACTTTCGTCCCTGTCCTACCCCTGATGCCACAGGGCGCCGTTAAACTATAACAGCAACTGTCCGCGTATCATGCCGACATTAAAGGACGCCTTTTTTCCTTGGTTTCTGACGCTGCAAGTCACTGCCCAAGCGCCAGATTTATTAACGACTTCGGAGTGAGACCATGCTCCTTGATCAATTGCTCACTGTGTGTTACCTTGGATTTGTGAAGAAAGCTGTTCATCTCAGATGCCTCCACGATGAAAAGAGAATTCAAAAAAGGTGAGCACTCTTTATGAATTGAGCTTTAACAACAGCAAAACTATATCAAAACATCTGTTCACAAACTCTCACACAACTCGTGCAGTATAATCCAAGTCTCACTGGTCCAGTCGTATGCTCAGTGCTTCCCAAACACATGCATGCTAAAGCATTACAATTTAAAACACATCAGTACAAACAGTCTCATGCATGGCTGGGTAGCATGACATAACATTGTGACACTGAGGCCAAAATGCATGTGTTTGGGAGATAATGAGCATAAGACTGGGTAAATGAGACTTGGATTATACTGCACGAGATGTGTGAGAGTTTGTAGTCAAACATGGTCTCTGTTTACTTTAATTTATTAAGGGTGTTTGCCTAATTTGGGTTCTCCATTCACCTTGGAGGCATGGGAGAAAAGTTTTCTTCACAAATTCATGGTAACATATGGTGAGTGATACACAAATGATCATTTTGCAGATGTTTTGCAGTATTTTTTGAAATTATTTGCTTTTTTGCCCTATTTGCGAGGTTAACCAAAGTAAAAATAAAAAATAAAAAAAAGTTTTTGTATCCACCCTGCAGTTCAGATCTGTCCTAGTGAGTTCTTTCTTGGCCCATGCACCCATTCACCAAGTTTTATGAAAATCGGGACAGTAGTTCTTCCATAATCCTGCTGACAGACAGACTGTTTGTCAGCTAACAGACTGTTAGCTGAGCCTAAATAGTATTTTACAATCTGATAATAGTTTTGAGGTACTTTGCAGATTCAAATTTTACATGCTAAACAGCTGATCATCTTAAAAAATCGGATGCCTTACCAAACATTAAATGACCCAACAGTATTTGAAGTTAGTTCCACTCCACTTCCTCCAGAGTCTGATCTGCAGACATGAAAACCAACATGGGATTTTATGAGCTGAGTGGAGTCATTTTCGAACAAGTCTGGTTCACTGATCTTTTAAATAAATCCAATGATGTTGATCAAATCAGGGAAATAAATACAGGCCAATGCAGCTCAGTGTTTCCATGACTACAAAAAGCGTCCACTGTGATGATTTACTTATGATCAGCAGCTAAGTCACGTTAAATGAATGTGCAGAATGCTATTCATGCATTGTTTTAGGTACTGAACCACTAAATATTGCAGTGATCTAGTCTGCGCACTCACCACAAGAACCTTTAAGTCGTACATGTACTACACTGTGTATACTCTGGAGAAAACAATTCAGCACTGTAAAGAGGCAAAAGAGGGGCTCTGCCTCCATGCTAGTCCTCTCTGAACATTATGTCACCTCTCCCTAAGGTAGCAAAAACAGTTCAGCTCTTGCTGTACATGCCTTGTAATGGCAGTATATAGAACACACTCCTGGGCAGAAGAGATGTTGAAAGCAGGCATTAATGTTTCACCCTTGACTGTAGCTTTGATCCAACTGCAATCTAGCTCTTACTATGTGTGCTGTACATCTTCAGTGGGTGGGTAGAGCAAAAATAAATATGCTTAAGTTTTTGAAATGCAAAATAGACAGTTGTTTTAGTTTGTTGTGGACAAACAGTGTTCACCAAAAATAACTACAGCACCTGGTGGCTGTTCAGACACAAACAATATTTATGAAGTTTTAAAAGTTAGCTACACGAGGTCACAGCTCAGCTCAAACCACAAATCCAGTATCCTGTTACTGTCAGCAAAATATGCTATAATAGGTTTGAAAATACCAACTGCAAAAACAGTGCAGTATAGAGAACTGTTGCCTGTACTGCAAAGTAGTAAGACATTCTGCACCAGTATCAGCATTACGCTGACTGTTTATAGGTCCAGTGTGTGTGTAGGATCTGGGGGGCGATATAGGCACAAATGGAACATAACGAGTACGTTTTCTTTAGTGTATAATCACCTGAAAATAAGAATTGTGTTTTTGTTACCTCAGAATGTGCTGTTTATATCTATACACTACAGAAATAACCATGTTGCACTGCCATGTATCTACAGTTGCTCAGAGTGAGCAAACCAAACACTGGCTCTAGATAGGGCCATTCTCATTTTAATGTCAGCCACCATGGCAAGCAGCCCCTTTGCAACAAGCAGCATCAGTAAAACAAAGAGTGTTTTCTGACACAAAATTGCTTTATTCATTTTGTTTGTTTGTTTGTTTGTTTTTTAAACCAATTTCAACCAACAGGTCCATTTGTTTTGGAGAGGAGGATACATCTGCAGATTATTTTGCTCCCAGTAAAAACATCCTAAAAAATGAACACTGAGGGAATTCTAATCAGAAAAAGTTTCAGCTGGTTGCAATTTACAATCTTCACCACTAGATGCCACTAAATCTTAAATCATACACACTGTTCCTTCATATCATGATGGGGATGTACCAGAGAGCACCAGTAAGAACTAAAACTTAGTGTGTGGGTGGTGTTCAGCAGAGGGCATCAAGACATGTGATGTGATGTCATCTATCTGCACTGCTAGAGCACAACATCAGCTGAATAGAGAACTCCAAGAATGAGCCCTAGAACCAGGAGGTGAGTTAGCATGTTAGCACTCCTGGTTCCCTCGCCTTGAAGTCAGTGGGGTTTTTTAAATAGGTTTTCAGCTGTGGTAAACACAAGCTCAAGAGACTTTTATGTTTTGTTCTACAAAATAAAATACTTACAGTTAATACAGTAAATACACAAAATTTAAAGCTTTTATGTGTCACACAAAAGACGATTGCTAACAGCTAGCTAAATCTGTCTACAGACCATCACACCAGCATACAGCCTTATTGGGGTGGCAACGTTATGTCATGTAATGGTGGTGTAGTTCACTTGTAGCCTTAGCTTTTTAGTTCTAGGGATTACATTTAGGCTTCAAAAATCATAAAGTGTTCATTTGTGGAGATTATTTTGATGAACAAAACAGGAATCAGGAAGACACTAACTTCCACGTCAGCCTACAGACAAATGTCATCCCTGGAGCACTCTCTTGATGAGCAGCTCAAAGTGGAAACAGACTACTGAGGTGGCTCCACCATCTACCATTTCTGCTGCTGAGGATGATAAGCCATCACTACAGTGAACACACACTTAGACTTACACTGTGTGTTACATATTACGATCATTCGGGATGAACCGCGCCTCCTCTGGAAAGTAGACGAGAGCAGGCGGCTGCTGCAGGGGGTGGTGACAAAAAGCTGTGGTCAAGTCGGACAGTTTCCGGACAGTTTCCAGCAGCCTTCAGTCCGTACAGGAAGTCACAGAAACACTTAGGCTACATCCTGTCCCATATAATGTTGATTTATTAAAATGTTATCAGACCCATGTATCAGTTTGTTTTCAGTCTCCAGTTGTTTTAGTTACAATAGATTGATGTATTGAAATGCTTTACAGGCGATCTGTAATTTATGTTCATGGTTCAACCTCCATTTTACATTCATTTTCATGTATATCAGCATCATCAGTTTGCTGCTGCAGAGCAGACCTGCCCCCTCAACTACACAGGCTAAATAAATAGTGTCTGACTATAAGGTTCATATTTTATACAAGACAACAGCTTTCATTACAGATCAGTCAGATACAGTCAGGGCTTCACATCTGTACGGATGTTATTTTAAGTATCCTCACATCCCACTGACCACAAGTCTTTGTGATGTGAAATACTTAAATAACTAAAACACTCTCATGTTAATATACAGTAGCCTCTGTATAGTTTATGATGGATGTGTTCAGTCTCTAAAAACTAAACTTCACCATCAGTCACACAACATGTTTTCTGTTACAGAATAAACCTTCAAATCAGACAAATAAAAAATGAAATATCTGAAATTCAACAAAAATTAAAAAGTTTATCTAAAACGTCATATTGTTGAGTCAACATCTAAACCAATCAGCTGTTAGATCAGGTGAGAGCCAGGCGGTGCAGTCGGTGGAGAGCAACTGCAGCACCTGGCTCTAAAAACTGCGGCCGTCTCACTCTCACTATTTTATCGCCGTCCACTTTTGTAATACGTCAGAGCAAGGCGGGTTGAAGTTGGACACAAAACTAACCGACATATTATATCAATGGATCTAGACCAAGTCATTTATTAGCTTTACGACTGAAACAAAATGAAAAATACTCTCACATTTCCACTATAAAAACACCCCTCTGCACCTTAACTGAACCAGGTGAAATTAATTTGGTATTCAAAACATTATATACTACCTTATATAAGTATGAAGTAACACTAGACCCAGACACTTGTAAAAGTTTTTTCCATGATTTGGATTTGCATTCTCTATCTGAGCATGAATCAGAAAGACTCCACACTCCGATTTCCCTTGAAGAGTTAAGAAAGGCTCTTGTCAGTATGAAGAGAGGCAAATCACCAGACAGGGACAGTATTCACCAGAGTTATAGCTAGCCTTTTGGGGCATACTTGCTCCGCCACTGTTGGACATGATTAATACTGTGATTGATAACAGTGCATTCAGCTCAAGTGCCAACATTGCTAATCACACTACTTCCCAAGCCTAAAAAAGACCTTACCCAATGCAGTAATTATAGACTCCTATCCCTTCTCAATGGGGATGTCAAACTCTATGCTAAGGTGCTTGCTACACACCTTGAAGCATATTTGACAAAATTAATACATAGTGACCAAACTGGATTTATTAAGACCTGATTAGCATCTGACAAAGTGCGCCGCCACTTGCATATCATTCATGCTGCAAGTACAATTGATTTTCCCTGCTCAGTTCTGTCGTTAGATGCAGAAAAAGCCTTCAACAGGCTGGAATGGGATTATCTCTGGGCCTCTCTGGATGTATTTGGTCTAGGCTCAAAATTTATTGAGATGATCAAGTTCTTGTATTCCAATCCTTCAGCAATGGTCTACACAAGGCATATTTGTTCTGCCCAGTTACCTATATCACGGGGTACCTGCGAGGGGTGTCCCCTCTCCCCATTACTTTTTGCACTCTCCCTTGAACCATTGGCTCAGAAAATCAGACAGCACCCTTCTATACTCCCCATCACTTCTAGCAATACAGAGCATAGAATATCATTATATGCTGATGACATTCTTCTTTATGTTGGAGATGCAGGGTCCTCAATACCACATTTACTTTCCACTTTTGATTTCAACTCATTATCTGGATATAAGATCAACTGGACTAAGTCATCATTAATGCACTTAAATTCAGCCTCATCACTTACATGCATGCCTTCCCACATCCCAATAGTAAAGCAATTTAGGTACCTTGGTGTTGATATATTCCCTTCAACATCACTCATAGCATCACAGAACTTCCAAGGCATATATAACCAAATTGAGAAGGACCTTGAATGTTAGTCTAAGCTTCCTAATTCCCTCCAAGCTTGCATATTGATTGTAAAAATGGACATACTTCCCCACATAAATTTTTATTCCTCCATGGTTCCCCTTGCACCCCTAGAGGGTTTTGGGAGAAATTGCATTTACTCGTGTATAAATTCATATGGAAAAAAGACCACGCTTGAAATTAAAAACCCTTCAATGTGACAGAAGACAGGGAGGATTAGCCCTACCCAACTTTAAGATGTATTTCTGGTCTTTTGGTCTTCGCCCCCTGTCTGTATGGTTCAACCCAAATGCCTCTGTCTCCTGGAGACCAATTGAAGAGAATCTCTCAAAACCTTACGGACTCCAAGACCTTGTGTACTCCAATATACCTCCTAAAAATTTAAAAAACAACTAGGTCCTCTGGTTTCTTTTTTGCTTCTAAATTACCACACAGTAATGAAACACATCAACATAGACCTTAAATGGCATAAGCATTCTCCTGTATTTAATAATTTTTCACTTCTTATTGGCAATGCACCTGTTTCTTTTCTGCAATGGATGGATAGGGGAGCACATGTCCTTAAAGACTTGTATGATGACAATGATCTTAGAGCTTTTAATGATCTACAGGCTGAATACAATATGCCTGGAACATCATTTTTCTTTTATTTGCAAAATGAGATCTTCCTTGAAGGCATATGGTGTCCCATGGGGAGTACCACTCTTTACACACCCACTGCATAAATTATTAGCTATACAAAACAAACACGCAGGGTGGTTTCCAGACTCTGTAGTTTTATTTCTGGACCCCCTGCACCTCTATCAGTGGAAAACATATGGTGTAGGGACCTATCTTCTGTAGGTGAGGAAGAAATCTGCAGGGATACTGTATGGGAGAATTTATGTGATACTTCCAAAAACCCCAATCACCAATTAATCCACTTCAAATATCTACACAGGATGTGTCTGACTCCCAGGAAACGTTGTGCAATGAAAATAATCACATCTCCTAATTGTGACCTTTGTTCACTTAATGTATCAGGGTCAATTTTACATATGTTTGGGAATGCCAAAGCATATATGTCTCACTCTAAGTGATTTCCTAGAGGTAAATATTCCATTGTCACAAAAATTACTTTTACTTAATGCTGACTCTACCCTTGTCCCTACAGCAGAGGCATATATTATGGGCTGGCCTTACAGCAGCAAAGAAAATGTTGGCCTTACACTGGCAACCACCTCATACTCTGTCATACACTGATACTTTGTGTTAACTGGGGATAGCTGCCAATAGCTAAAACAAAAGCCCTGTCCTTTTCCTGTTTTAATTGATGCACTTCCTTTTTACCGTAAATCAAGCCTTTGTTTTCCAAGCAGATCGTTCCTGGTATAAGGTACCAATCTTAAAGCAGATGATGTTATAATTCTATAGCCGTTACCATTGTACAGTCAACATTTACCTTATAATCATATGTTTAGGTTAATATTAGTCTATTTTCACTTTAAGGTACGTGCTGCATTAGTACCTACTTAGGAGTCCCTGGCAGATTTCAGTTGATACTTTGCTTACATAACGTATATTCCCAAAAGAGTATGTTTAATCCCATTACCACAAACTACACGGGTTGGTTTCTGGAGCTTTAGGCAAAACATGATTCAGCTGCCTCGTCTTCAGTTGTCTGCTGTGCTGTATTCTGTGGGTACATGGAGGCGACGTGCTTATGTAAAGCCCAGGTGAAGGAGCAGCAGACGGTCAATGAGGGTCAGATTGTTGTTTCCTGGTAAATTAAACCGACTATTGTTCTACAGTTTACTGACACACTTTGTGTGTCTGCTGGACTGCCTGTGTTTTCTCGATAATGAACACAGATAATGAAAATGTACGTTTTATTTATTTTTTTATTTTGAAACAACAGCAATAGCAGTGTTTAAACACACAGAAACACACACACACCAGGGGTCGCGTTAACCGGATATTCTCGGTCATTGACCGTTTTTTTACAACAATGACCGGAAAATCTGAAGGCCGTCGGTCATTTGACCGGTTGCAATTACCACCCCTGCCCACTTGGCGGTGGAGTGCACAGTCAGTGGTTTAAGTGGCTGCCGTTTTCACACTGCAGAGAAAAAGTCATACATCTGCTTCATGTAGCGTTGTTAACATAACGCCCTGGACACACCAGATGCGTTAGTGTCGCAGAAGCGCTTGACTGTCCACACAGGCAGCGCATTTCTCCTGCGCTCTCCGCGCCGGTTAAACATCAACTCCACTCGTCTGTTCCCGTCAGTACTCGTTTTTTCACTTCAACAGGTCATTTTAAACATGGGTAAGTCCATATTTTAATTGTTTTTATAACGTAATAAGTTAATGACAATTTGTCATTGCATGTCCACGTATTGAGCGTGTTGGATTAACACTGAATGAATAGGGCATATTGTTCTGACCATTTTATTTATGTAGTCTGTAGGCTCAGTGACACAGAATTAAAATTGTAATGAAGTGATTAGGGTATTGAAAAATGTGTTCGGTTATGCACTGTTGTGTTATTTTAAATTATAAACATGGTATTCCCTCACGTTCGCCAGTGCATGCTGTTGTTATTTTATTTTGAAAATTGGCCGGATTCTCTCGTCTTTTCTGTGTCCGACTTCCTGTTTGGTACGATCCGCTCTATCCAGCTTGACAGAAGCACTCGCGGCTCCCGTGTAGACCAGACGCCGAACAGAAGCACTGCGGTGTGTGGATGTCTGTTTATGGCAAGCCGTTTTAACATTTAATCACTAAGTCTGACTATCCGGAATTACCATTATAGATATCTATAACGTCATTTTGACTAGTAGTAATGTCATTGTGACTAGTATGAATTTTAATTTAAGATATCTGTAACGTCATTCTGACTAGTCAAAACTACAGTTACAGATATCTGTAATTCAGTTTTGACTAGTCAGATTCAAACTATTTTTGCCATTCATGTGTATGGGGTTTGTCATTATAGATATCTACAATTACATTATGACTATCTATAATTCCAGTTTGAGATATCGACAACGTCATTTTGACTAGTCATAATTCAGTTGCGGATATCTACGTCATTTTGACTAGTGAAAATGACGTTGTAGATATCTACAACGTCATTTTCACTAGTCATAATTCAGTTACAGATATCTACAACATCATTTTGACTAGTCATAATTCAGTTGCGGATATCTATAACGTCATTTTGACTAGTCATAATTCAGTTGTAGATATCTACAATGTCATTTTGACTAGTCATAATTCAGTTGCGGATATTTACGTCATTTTGACTAGTGAAAATGACGTTGTAGATATCTACAACGTCATTTTGACTAGTCATAATTCAGTTGCGGATATCTATAACGTCATTTTGACTAGTCATAATTCAGTTACAGATACAGACTATTGTCACACCTGTATACTGCCAGATATTAATACATACTTTCAACATATTGTACCACAGTAGCCAGAACTATAACTATAATATTATTACTTTCAATAATGTTGTTGTAAGCTACTGTCATTACCTGCATATCTCTCTCTTTCTCTCTCTCTCTCTCTCTTTCTGTCTCATTGTGTCATACGGATTACTGTTAATTTATTATGCTGATCTGTTCTGTACGACATCTATTGCACGTCTGTCCGTCCTGGAAGAGGGATCCCTCCTCAGTTGCTCTTCCTGAGGTTTCTACCATTTTTTTTCCCCGTTAAAGGGTTTTTTTGGGGAGTTTTTTCTTATCCGCTGCGAGGGTCATAAGGACAGAGGGATGTTGTATGCTGTAAAGCCCTGTGAGGCAAATTGTGATTTGTGATATTGGGCTTTATAAATAAAATTGAATTGAATTAAATCTACAACGTCATTTTGACTAGTCATAATTCGAATTCAAGATATCTACAACGTCATTCTGACTATCTGAAACAAGATATCTAGAAAGGACCATGTAGATATCTTCAATTGATGATAATTAAAGATATCTTGAACTTGAATTATGACTAGTCAAAATTAAATTGTAGATATCTCAAACTGGAATTACAGATATCCACAATTCAGTTGCAGATATCTGCAATAAGAATTGCAGATATCCGCAACTACATTGGAGATATCTAATGACAAACCCCATACACATGAATGGCAAAAATAGTTTGAATCTTACCAGTCAAAACTGAATTACAGATATCTGTAATTATAGTTTTGACTAGGCAAAATCTAATTACAGATATCTTGAATAAGAGTTTTGACTAGGCAAAATTATGTTGCAGATATCAGTAATGAATATCCAGTCTAGCGATTAAATGTTAAAACGGCTTGCCATAGTCTATTCATCTTTTCGTTCATGTCCTTATTAATGCACACTTTATAACTTGCTTGTTGGATTTATTAAAAATGAACAAATGAAAACGAAATGGCTTTGAATATCTTTATTATCATTTAAAAACGAAAATTAAAATGACCGGTAAAGATAGATCATGACCGGATTTTTACGACCCTGACGGTCAAAATGACCGGCGATGAAAAAGTCTAGCGTAACCTCTGACACACACATATGACAACAATGTGATTCAGACAGCATCATATAATATAATGTGCTCCAGCACCAGAATATCTTCCGATAAATAAACTGGGGCTCCAGAGGACATGACTCAGAAATGAACTCTTTCACACTCTGTTGAAATCGCACACATGCATCTGTAAAACCTCACTGACAGTGCGGGAACTAACACATTGTTCTGCCCTTGAAAGTCAGAGATTTAAAGATTCAAATTGTCAGTCAGACAGTGTGCTAGTCAGTGTGATGTGTGGTGCACTTCTGGGGACATTTTGGTCCCCAGATTTTGCTGCAGAGTGACTTTAAGACTTCTGAGCTACTCTTTGGTACAGACAGCTGTGGATGTGGTGCAGCGGCACAGAGGGGAAGAAACTTTCCGCTGAAAGGCTCAAAGATAACATTATCTTCTCTTCTCTGCTTGGAGGTGGAGAAGTTACAGCTCACAGATATTTGATACGATAAGGTGTCTTGGTTTTGTCTGATACCTAGTGTCTGCAAAAAATGTTGTTGCACACTTGTTTATTATATTACATGAATGCTGCTGTCACACTGAATGTCCTGCTGATCCTGTTTAAACTTGATAAATCTTTATATTACACTGAGAAAGGAATTGTCAAATATTTTAATTAACTGTTGGAACCTGATTAGACTGACATAATTCACCTACCCCTTCGAAAACACCTCAAACCACGACTGAACAAGTTCATGAATGTGGAGTGACTTTTTTCCCGGAGACTATGTGTGACAGCTATTTCAGCATAATGAGTGAAAGCTACATCAGTTATTATGTGGGAGGAAAAGTGAAAATTGATTAGTCGCATGAAAGCCAATTTCAATTCAGTTTTGCCAAAATTGTTTGCAGTTTCTAATCGGTCATTGGCTTTTGAACCCAGAACTCATATATTCAAGACAGAAACTGCCACTTTATATTCTGCACACGTCATGTGTGGTAAAACATGATAATACAGACTGCATTTACTCCACTTATAAAAAAGCTACAGAAAACCCAGTGACAGAAGGAAGGACATGCTGCAGTTGTAAAACATAATTGAAAAAATATATATCTGGATACCAAATTATTATAATCAGGCTGTCAAAAGATTTCATTAAAGCACAATAAAGACCCAAATTAACATCCTGGTAATCATGATTTTTCCCAAACAAAATTAATTTTACAATGAGGAAACTGAGGTTAAGCCAAGTAATGGACCCATGGTTAATATATGAATTTTTATTAAAGAAACACTTCAAAAATCATGGCTTTGCAGGTAATGAGACAATTTACACGACAGACGTGAGAGAAGGATGAGCACATGGCTTGCTCAAAATACTCCCATTCCAAGGAGGGGGCGTTTGTCTGGAGACTGTTAAGTAACAGGCAAAATTTCATTCAACTTGGTGTCTTTTCATTTTTCCTCAAACTATAGCATCGGGGAATATTTTCAGCAAGAGGATATGTTTGTGAGTTGTCTGTTTCATGTAATAAGCAGCTCTCACACAGTACATCTGTTTTTTATCAGCAGACAGACATTTCCTGGGTTGTCTTGTAACAACACCTGGCACTTACACAGATGTGCAGTCAGCAACAATGTCTTATTTGTTCAGACCTCAGCATCAGTTCTCAGAATTAGATAAAAAGGCATCATTCATCCTTTCTTCTCCAGCTGACTGACTGTGACTTAATATCTTCTTCATAGAAACAATTGATCGTATAAGGGAAAATATCACTCCTCCCACGTCTGCAGTCGACCTCTCATGCCCCTCATAGGATGTGTTGGATTGTTTTAGACCTATATCCCTGAAAGGTCTTAGGAAAACTGTTTCACTCATGAGTCCCTGTAGCACCCTATAATATAATAATTTCCTAAAAATGTAATAACGCCTGAAAATGTAATAAAATGTGCACATAACTTGTTCGAAAATGTAATAAAACCCAAAAATGTAATAACTTCACCAATAATGTAATAAAATATCCTGACTGATATTGTAATAACACTTTTACCAATAATGTAATACCTTATTACATTATTGGGAATTTATTACATTTTCAGGAGGGTCTTTTTTTTTCAAAGCTGATAATATAATACTTGACAGATAATGTAATATATATGTTCATTTTCAGTCCAGAGTTCTACATTTTGTGTTTTAAGAATCTAAGAATGTTATATACACTGGATTTGAAACAACAGAATGACTATTGGGTTAAACTGCAGACCTTAAGTACCATACAGTGTAGTGTAAAAGTTAATCTCTAATCAGGTAAAAGTGTTATGTTACATGAGTTGATTAAAAGACAGAGGTCATATAACCATGTTTTATGTATAAGCTCCTATGAGACTGTTTGCTGTGCATCTATAAATGATAAAGCACTGTTACACATGTCAATGTACTCATAATGCAAGGTTATGTATTCACATTGTACTCACATACTGAAGAACACACACATAACATACCATGTTCTGGTTAACAGTATCACACACACACTCAAACGTTTGTATAACCTGATGCACACTTAAAGGTTCATATTGCATGAGAGCACAAGGGACTGTATAAAGAAAGTCCCTAAAGTTTATATGTTTTTAAAAAATAAAGTGAAAGCAGGCCCAAACCTAAGGGTGGAGAATTTGGGAATTCTTGGGAATTGTTAACTAGTGTGAGAATTCTTGGGAATTGTTAACTAGTGTGATGCTACCAAAGACATTACAACGTTGTTTTATATAAGTCATTAATGTGTATCATGTTTTTGTTAATAAATGGAGATTGCCTCCAAAAAGATATCCTGGTTTGGGCTTCCAATTTTATACTATGGGGCCGTGAACACAGCACTTAAGAAATCTGGTCACCTTACTATGTGACTAGACTATATCTAGAATTGTTTCTCCTGTGCAATCACCTGCTGAATTTCAACTTCATACAGCAGTGCCCGGTTCTCAAGATAATTGAGCCACATACAGACAGTCAGAAATTCCTGCCTTTATATATATAGATGAGGATCATGCAAAATGACCATGTCAGCTGTCATGAAGTTCTGTCATTTTGATTTTTATTTAATCTTTATTTATACAGGTAAATCTCATAATATACTATAAGTATGACAGTATGTCAGCTGACCACTATGTCACTTGACAAGATGTCAATTTGACACTAAAAGTGATAATAACCATTTATGAGTGGATATGTAGGCCTATATTTATGTCGGGTGTCATGTAATGTGTATGTAGGTGTTATGAATGCTTATGTATACTCTCTTCAAATGAAGTGCTACTGAAAGTTGTTTTGTTGGTTTGTGGTTGTTTTCATGAGGTAGTGATTTGTTGTAAATCTGTGAAGTGAAGAGGTACATTTAGGGAAGAGTTACCTGGGGTCTCCAGTGCTGCTCAGAAGCTTATCTGAGCTGGAATTCTGGTCTATCGCCCACTCAGTAGGACCAGGATGTAGTTGCATGTCCCTGAGTATCTGCACATGTGCATATGGCTGTATGGTACTCAAAGTCTGCAGTTTAACCCAATAGTCATTCTGTTGTTTCAAATCCAGTGTATATAACATTCTTAGATTCTTAAAACACAAAATGTAGAACTCTGGACTGAAAATGAACATATATATTACATTATCTGTTAAGTATTACATTCTCAGCTTTGGAAAAAAAGACCCTCCTGAAAATGTAATAAGGTATTACATTATCTGTAAAAATGTTATTACAATATCAGTCAGGATGTTTTATTACATTATTGGTGAAGTTATTACATTATTGGGTTTTATTACATTTTCGATAGAGTTACGTGCACATTTTATTACATTTTCAGGCGTTATTACATTTTCAGGAAATTATTACATTATAGGGTGCTACACTCCCTTTTCGAGTGTTTCTCCCAACCACTGTTACCTGACCTCCAGCAGAGGGGGTCAGAGCACAGGGTGGAGCTGGCACCAGCAGATGGGCAAAAATATTAATCAGCAATATCTGCAGTGTTGGCTACCCAAACCTGAAGAGGACCCAGCTGAGTCCCATCAGCAATCAGTGACTGCTGAATAAGGAGAGCAGGAACTTTTGGAAGGGAGAGAAACTGAGGAACGTGGAAAAACACAAGGATGTAATGTGTACCATACTCGAAGAGACTTTAAAAAGACTAAAGTCTGACACCCTGAATTCAGTGACGTGAGAAAGAGATCACAGTAGCTGAGAACCTAGGCTAGACTTTATAATTATCATGTCTGCTGCGTGCATGTTGTGTAGAATTTTAAAAGCTTCATCCTTTTGTTCATTAACCATTACAATACAATGACTATAAAGAGGAGAGCAATATTCAGTCCAACTGTTTGTATGTTTTCCTGCAAAAAGTATTGCACCCAAATTTGTATATATCTCGCATAATGAGCCAGAAATTGGTGCATAACTCCTATATTTTGGAGGACTGCGATCGGGGTGTAAGGTGGCAGGTTGGGGTGGTGGATGGGTCAGGAAATTCAGGACTTTGCCCCAGGACTTTCCCTAGGAGATGAGTGTTCAGTGTGAACTCTGGCTGAACTTTGAGTCATTTTAAGGTATGTCCACATCGTTTTCCTTTTCCTCATCCTAACCTTCATAACTTTACGTTAAGCAACTTTACGTCAAGGACATAATGTCATTCGTGGGATGCTAATTCATAGGCTATGATACAAACAGTTCTATGAAGATATGGTGATGAATATGACCTTATAAACTTGTCTGGAAATGGATTGTGTCATACCAAAAGATTTACATCAGAACAACTAATCTAAAAAACACAGTGTTTGATTATTTTGTAATTGCTGTGGAACCTATTCACTGTCTCCTTAACAGTCTCCTCCACACTGACACAGAGCTGTGCACTTATTTGCAATGTCCCTGGCAGTCTTTCTTGCAGCCACATCAAAGATTCCAAGATTAGATACGCTTGCCCTTGGAGGAGTCCAACACAATGGTCTCCATTCTCTTGGGTCCATCCAGCCTCAGTCTGCTGGAGATGCATAATTGATGCCACCTCAAGTGCTCTTCCCCAGCAGTGTCCTCCTTGGTGCACTGCTCTTTTGCGGTGCTGAACCTGTGCAACACCAAAACTCAAGACAAATTAGATCCATGTTGAGTTGGCTGTTGGTGTGATTGTAGAGAAAAATTGTGAAGCACTTCACAATGGGAATTATGTCTTCTAGAATGCTTTTTGGAGCCTTTGGCAGAACCATGAAGGCCTCTGCTGACATGTCATCAGTAGTGCAGGTATTCCATGCTGTCTTTTTGCCCCTGCTTGCAAATGCAGAGCCAGTTGAAGGCATGGGGCAATGAAAGGGCCTTGGATTTGTCAGTTGGCAATCTAATGGGCGGGTATGTGTCCTGAATGACACCCACAGCTCCTCAAGGTCCAACTCTGACACGTGTATTGCTCTTCCTCAGAATGGATAAAAACAAAACTATATCTATCTAACTATAACTATCTATAGTCCACTATATGGGGGCTTCACCAGTTTGTAGTGCTGTCTGAATGTTTTGTGGGAATTATTATACCTTGTATTGTACTCAAAGTATCCCACAATGCATCATAAGAGGTAGTGTACAACCAATGACCACTAACTAAGCACTATAATCCTATCACACATTGCACCGAAGGAACAAACGGACCATATGGGATAGACACAGAGACAAATGAGAGGAGAGGGAGCAGTGTTGCAGTGAGCATGTTTAACTTTCGATGACATGTTGACACGTTTGTTTTACCAGTTTCTTATCCATGTAATAAATCACCAATTTAATCTGTAGTCATCTGTCCCCAAAGAGATTAAATCAGCAAGTGACTTTCTGTTCTGCTGTACAGAAGAAGGCTAATAACAATACACATTAAACTCACTATTTATGAGATGACTAGCTGGTAAAAACAAGCTTCAGCATATTAAAATGTTAAATGGAAAATTACTTACATTTGTAGGACAGGATGCAATTACTGCTGTCTCTCGTCTTGTCCATCTGACAGTGTAACGTTGCATTTTTAATCTGAGAGCAGCACTTTACAACACAACACAAATGGCCACAACTTTGACTACTTTAAATGTTATTTATTAATTTCGGGAAGATAAGCTCAGTGTATTAGTGTTCATCACAAATATGCATGCTGGTATTTGTTATGGATGGACCACCAGCTGCCGTTGATATGGCATAATTTAACTGTGCGACAGCAATTAAAATGATCTGAGCAGTGTCTAAAAGTTTACATAGAACTCCCTATATAGTGAGTAGGGGGGTAGTGAATGAGTGAATGATTCTGGACACAACCACAGACTGTTCTATTCCATTGTAATGATACACTGGAAAATATGTACAATTAGATAATGCTAAAATATATTGACATTTAGTTAGAACTAATCACGTCCAACAACTACAATCTACTCAGATGGAGAGGTCTGTATTCCGATATCAGTGTAGTATCTGGCATAATGCCCAGCACAAACAAGCTTACATGGCAGATTATCAGTTTCCATACATGTGTAAGACCTAATATACAAATTACAGGAAAACATGAATAGTATAATCGGTATGCCCTCATACTTGTGTATTATTCAGTCTAGTTAACCTAATTTTCCAAGTTTTAAAAATAAAATTAGCCCATACTTTGACACTCAGTTCAACTTATCATTTTCATCAAACCAAAATAATTAATTCATTTTCCTTAATAATTGATTTTTGTTCTGCATTCTTACAAAGGTGTACAAAGGTTATCAGCCCTAACCAAGGGCAGTGGTGCAAATTTATATGTTTATTACCCCATACAAATTTGAGGCACTTGTACTTGAGTATCTATATTTTCTGTTTCTTTACACTTCAACTCCACTACACTTCAGAGAAATATACTTTACTTTTTCATCCACAACATTAATCTGATAGCTCTAGTTAGTGGTTACTTTGTAGATTCAGGTTAACAGCACAAACTATAATCAAATTAAATCATAATATCAACGGCACATAAAGAGGCAACAGATAGCATCTTTTCCTAAATATATCATGAAAATAATGTGGGTTGCACAGGGTAGTGGCCACAGTAAAATCAGACTATTAGCATTTACATAGGTTACTTGGTGGCTGTGCAATAAGCTTCTGCCACTGGTGCCGAAATTTCGCGGAAAAAATCTGCTTTACGTCAGGAAACGCGTCATGTATTGCGAAATTGGTCGGTCAGCCAATCAGGGACTGGAGCTGGTCCTTATGAGGAGCTGGGCATGAGATAGTTGAGTCACGAGCAGAATGGCAGACGGACGAAGTTTGGAGACAAGTGAAAAACAGCCTAGCAAAAGAAAACGAGCTCCTCTGTCTGAGGAGGCAAAGAAGAGCAAAAAGGAGAGTGATAAAAGAAGAGGAAAAACAAGAGGAAACCTCAGCCAGGCGTTCAAGAGATGGAGGGAGCTCCGTGACCAAAGAGGCTTCAAAACCGATGTCCAGCTAGCTTTCTTTCTAATGGATCAGTAAGTAACACGGCTAAATGTTAGCTAGACCAGAGAGGACTGTACTGTACTGGCTGCTAGTTAATTCCAAGCTGGCCAGCATCGCAAATCGCCGCAATTAGGGACCGGGTAGCGAGTGTTGGTCGGCTGACATCCTCGGACAGTGATACACCCCAGATAAATCTAATAATTGTTGCTCAGTCTCTTTCCTCATTTATTTAGTATAGTGTCCACACACCTTCTCATTCTACATATACATAGAGGTATACCAGTGGCTTTACAGCCTACATTTTATTTAATTTAGAGAGTCTAATAGAGTCATATTATTGATTATCTCTGATCCCCACGGTCAATTTGGTCATTGCGACAGTGCGATGCAACGTTGACGTCATCCTTAGGCTGATCCATTAATTGGGCAACAGGTGTAGAGGGTAAGGGTTTTTGTTTTCTGTTTAATTTGACAGTTAAGTCCATAGACTCTATTACAAACAGAAGCTGAGTCAAATTGAACTGTCACTTATTACCGCTCAGGAAAGGGCATCTTGACACCATGGAAGATTAGATAACTGGTTTGTTGTGACTCTTGCTGGAAAGGCAGCAGCTCTTATCCACAAAAATGTCACCAGAATACTTAAATTAAGGCTCTACAAGACTGACAAAACAGGCCTTATTCCATCCATACTGCTGCAGTTAAGTGAAAAGCCAGTGGAGTAAAACTATACAGGCACTACAGCTGTTCCATGTCCCTCGGTGGTCATTTGAAGGCAGTACTGGAAATCTGCACTAAAGTAAAAGTCCAATTACTTCCGTAAAAAAAATGACTCGAGTAAAAGTGAAAATTACCCTTTGTAAAACCTAAAGAGACAGAGGTGAGGTTTTGTACAGAGTTACTGCTCTGGGCAGAAAAGATTTCCTGTATCGGTCCTTGTGACAGCAAAGATGCACCGGTCTGTTAGAGAAAGAGCTCTACTGTCTGTCCAGTTGGTGGTGAGGAGGCTGGTCAGGATTATCCATAATGCATAACAGTTTGCTCAGTGTCCTCCTCTCCACCACAGCTTCATGTGTGTCCGGTTTTCAGCCAATAACAGAACCAGCCTTCGTAATCAGTTTACACGCCAAAGCTACCATGAAAGGCGCCACTTCCTACTCAGTTTAAACACTCATGGCACAGATATCAAGCAACTTGGGATTCAGTATCTGGCCCAAGGATACTTCGAGATCAAACCACTGATCTTCCAAAAAGTGGATGACCCATTCTACCTCCTTTTGCCATCCCCAGAGCCACACCACTACTGGGGCAAAATAAAAGGAATCACCTTTAGTTTATGACCAAATACTTATGGCATTCCTATCAGAGTCAGCTGTATTTGTGTTCAGTGCTAACAAATGCCAGCAACACTAACACACTAAACTTAGATGGTGAACCCACCTAGCAACCTACCTAGCATCAGCATGTTAGAATTATCATTCCGAACACATTTCTATGCTGACCTTAGCATTTAGCTCTAAAGCACCGCTGCACCAACAGTCTCAGAACTGCTAACATGACTGTATAGAATTGATTTGTGAGTACAAACACATAAAACAAATTAATTTAATGCTGCAGTTATTTTAATAACCACTGCTACAACTACTACACACACCAAATACAAAGAAAATACACAAGAAAGGCTGAACTATCTGAAAGACTTATAAACGAAAGGTAGAGGAAAGGGATTACCAAAACATCTGGCAGACAGGTAAGAGAACCTGAGAGGCAGTGTGTCCAATCACAAACACAACAGCTTAAGGATTGATTGTCGATTAAAGTTGGCAGTTACCGAGAACACCGGGGCTAATTCAAGGTGATGGAGGGGGATTTGTTAGAATACTTGCATGCCCCCCGGTGAACCTTCCTGTTGGAATTTGGAGTCAGATGAGCCTGTGAGTCTGAATGAAGGAGACCTCTCCATCAGACAAACAGACTCTCACTCTTGCTCTCTGCTAAAGGGGCTTTGGCAGGGGTTTTGGTGCATCCAGGCCAGCTGTGTGCAAAGATTTGGAAATCTGAGGGTATGATAAGCCAAAAAACACGACATAACTTAACACAAAGATGTTTGCATTTATGCATTTGCAACTGAAAGGTTATTCGTCAGAAAGAAATTGTTTTAGTCCACATCAGTCAACGCTTTTTGTTGTCGCTCTGTGCTGCTGCACAGATGGCAGATGGTCAGGGCCACGACCGATCAATCAGTGTGTGTGCATGCTGTGTTTTCTAATGCGCACAGGATATGTGTTTGGAAATACAGCAATGCTTTGGTTAAGCTCTGACTGGGGTTTGATTTCAGATCAATTCAGCTACGAAAGGACTTCTACCTACATGCCCTCTCACTTGTTATCACTTTCCTGTCTTCTCTCCCTCCTTTTTAACACCTACCTGTCATGTCACTGCTTCCCTATAATCTCAAGGGAAAATGAGATGAAACCTCATTTCTCGCAAGGATTTTTAAACAGTTATGCCTTTACACCTCCATGCTGCGTGGCTGCCTGTTCTGTCTCGTTTCTGATATCTGTGATTACTCCTGCTCGTCTTTCTCTCATACAGACCCTGTATTTATCTACCTTTCTTCTTTTGTCCATCAGCCCACATTGTCACCAGCACCATGGTCTCCCCAAGGCTTTACTCCTTTTCTTGTTTCCACCCTTTGATTCATACTGTCTTTCCCCCTTATTAATTCTGTCTCTCTTTCTCATCTCTCTACCTCTCTTTCCTTCCTCTTCAGAAAATCCCTTCAATCTGGCAGTTCACCCCCAAATCAAAAATACACTTAACTTCTCTTTCCTTCAGTACATTTTCACATAAATACACCCTTAATCCTTATCGTCACACATGGATGCACATGTTAGCTCAGAGGCTGATGAGTCCACTCTTGAGATACATTAACGTTGTACCGTATGACCCTAACATTCTACGAAATTAAGACACAGTTCCACTGAAATGCTTTTAAAAAGAAAGACAGACCGGCCATAGCAATAAATGAGCGTACAGCTGCACTCAGCGGCAAGGTTCTGCTCCTGAAACTACAGTAATCAGGGCATCCTCTAAGGGATTGTGCAAGAGTGTAATGAAAAGGTAACCTAACCAGAGCCCAGCAGCTACATTGTCAGATGGATGTGTCAATGCAATGGTATGTGTGACATATGAAGTAAATATGATTAAGAACCCTGATCTGTGTTGCTACATAATAAGAAATGAGAACAGGAGGTGTCTGCATTGTAGCAGCAGAGAGAGTGTTGTGTCATGTGTGAGATCTATGCTGCACATGAATACTCTGAGAACCATGAAATTGAAAGCGACGTAAGAGATTGCAAGAGCAGCGACATGATCTCAGGTGACATGAGCTTTTCCAGTCAAAACCCAATGATTTCACATGACATACAGTGATGTGAGATGATGTGTGGTGGCAGCAAAGTGGCCCTGCGTGGCAAGTGACAGCTGAGGAACACCAGCATTCATTTGCTGAACACCTTGTAGCTCTGAACCTCATGCGGCCTAAAGCAGTCCCGTCAAACTATATTCATTATTCTTCTTATTTCCATTTAAATGAGCTGTTTATATGAAAACAAGCTGTTGCAGATCTACTGAACATATTGCAATTTTTGTTTCGTTTAACATGCAAACTGCTTGAAATCAGTGAAATTGTTTTTCAGAAAACCGATTGTATTGAGTGGGGGAATTAGTCCTTGGAAGTAATCTTTGGCACATCGCTTTTACTTGTTTGTCTTTCTTCTATTATGGTTTGATCTGAAGTGCAAACATTTGTGTCCATCAGAGAGGATAGGTAATCGGCAAAGTGCTGACCCCCAGTGGTAAGACCACCAAATAACACTCAGAAACAGCACAGAAATGTTGAAGTGCACCCTGGTTTTTCTTTTGAAGGAAAATCTGCATTTTTTTTAAGGACTCTGGATTGACTCAGCCGCTTCAGAGAGGCAACCTTGCCCACATCATTGTTTATGATTTAGATTGACTATTTACCTCTGCAGATGGTCAGGTTTCCCACAAGGCCCTGCAAAAAATGGTTTGTTCAGCTGAACATAGGTGTTGCTCTACCCTGCCTGAAGGATGCTTACACCAGGTGCTGCAAAAATAAGACCAGAAAAATCATTAGGGCTCCAAACCACCTAGATAACCACCTTTTCTCCCTGTTGAGGTTGGGAAGATGCTACCAAACACACCAGGCCAGCCCTGAGAAGCTCAGAAAAAGCTTCTACCCTTTAGGCCACAAGGATCATATCAGCCTCCTGATCACACATATATTTATCATTACAGTCTTTTTAATGCACATATTATAGGAATTGGTGGGATTACACTTTACTGGAATCGTCCCTTATATGATTTCATGTGACAAATAAAATGTACAGAATGATTCACCCACTGGAGGGTAGAAATTACATCCATCTTGCACCTCTCTTGCCCCTCGTCTAATGTTGAGCACCACTCCATACCAATTTCACTCTGAAAAGAACATGAATGTAAATGACTAGCAGTGATGCAGTACCCGTTCGGCGTGCCAGCCTGCCTCAAGATCCCAGAGGGGCTGAAATCAATGAGGCAAAATGGAGCTTTCAGCATTCTCAGTGTTGAAATCAATGGACCTTGACGGCTCTGAAGATTAATGAAGGGAGCTTCTGCTGAACAAGCAAGACGACTCTCAAAACACGTGTAGCCATATTCACCATGGCTGTTGTACATGGCTCTGATCACGGATCGTTCAGCAGTGAGTTAGTGTGCCGCACTGCATTTTAACATAGGGGATACCCACCTACTGTCCGACAGAAAAAGGAGCAGTCAAACATGGAAAGTCACAATACTTGTATTTCTTTATTGAAATATAATCGACCCCTGAGGCTAGATAAAAAGGCCACAGTTTGTTTGTGCCTCGTCTAGCTCCTCAGTCTGACACAGCCAGTTAGAACACAACAGACCTGTCCAAAAACACACATTACACAACTGGTGTGACAACTCCAAATGTTTGTTTTTGTTTTTTTTGTTGTTGTTTTTTTTGTTATCCAAACCTAAAGTTTACACGGCCCTTTACATACTGACAGTTTCAGGACATACGTCACTCAAATCAATTGCATAACTTCAACAATTACTTGGTGTCTATTTGAAAAATAATGTTACCTCTCCAATTAATTAAATAAAAGTGCTTCATTTAGCTCACATATGATCCAGGGTCAGATAACAGATTCATTATTTTCACTTTCAGCATTTGTATTTGGTCTGCCTGAAATGTGAAGACGGTGCAATAGATCAGCAGGTTTCTTTGTACCAGCCGTAATGATTCATTCAAGAAAGGTAACTTTCGAATTTCAAACTGAATTTTGGACCTCAAACCAGAAAGTAAAGTAGTCAACTTGAAGACACCCGCCAGGTACATGAGCTCAGCCTGCTTGAGAAAAAAGTTTGACATTTTTTGAAATACCCCTATTGAATTTCTTGCCAAGAGTCATGTGAGAAGATTGATACCATGCTTGTATCTGTACACTAAGTATGAAGCTCGTCAGCACTGCAGTTGGCTTAACTAGGCATAAAGACAGGAAACAGGGAAACAGCTAGCCTGGCCCTGTCCAAAGGTAAGAAATAATCCGGCACGTAAGACCCAGGCAGCAGATTCCGGGGGTAAAAAATGAAGCCAATACAGAGGAGCCAAAAACTGCAGTTCTTTGAATGGCCACTTGAGGGTGGCTCCAGAAGCCAGTCAATCCCCATAGAATCCGATGTTAAGATGCCCAACTTTACAGCAGAAACTTTGAGTGACAGGCTGCCTGCTGATAGTGTCCTTAGCTTCTTCTCAGATCTAGCCCTCGCCTCTCCACAGCTCCAGACTCTCGCCCAGATATGGTCACTTCTGGCCCCAAACAACCAAGATGGCGATGGCTGAAATGCTGAACACAAGGCTTCAAATCAGGAGTCCACAAACCAATGGGTGGCATTATAGTAGCTGCACCCATTATTTTGACAACCTATGATAAAACCACAATCTGTATAGATTAAACAAACTTAACTATAACATACTCAATGAGCTTTAGAGGTGCCGGTTGGCTGATTTTGGTGCCTTCAGAATGAGCCAGGCTTGCTGTTTCCCTGTTTCCAGTCTTTACACTGAGCCAAAATAAAACTGCAGCCTGTAGCTTAATATTTAATGTACCCAATGTAATGCTTGGCAAAAATGTCAATAGGTCTGTTTTACAAAATGTCAAACATTTCCTTAAAGAAATTTCACATTAAGCAAACATATTTAAACTCAAAAATTTGACAACAAACTTTTCTTGTTTTGACCCTTGTGTGATTCCATTTCCACCTGTGAGGCCATCCACATGAGCTCCAGTAAAGAAGAGAACCTTATGCTGTTTCAGCTCAGGACCAAGCTTGGTTTCTTCATCTTGGTCCACAACACATTACAAGTCTTTTCATATGGGGGGTCAGAGGCAAAAAGGCCTTTGACCCGTTGAGAATCCCAAAGAAAAGAAAAGGGGAAAAAAAGGGGGGAGGAGTTTTGCTTTTTGTCCAGGTCTGGGACACGCTGAGGTAACATAGACAGTAATAAATTATTCAGTTGTTTAAAAAACACTTTGCAAGAATCATATCAATAATTCATTTCAATAATACAAAATGGTATCAAACATACATGATGCAACATTTTCATCAAACACATTCAATTTTTTTTCTTTTTTTCGTCCTCCCCAACAATCCAGAGTCTGTTGCTTCATTGCTCCGTGATCAGTACTTCAATGTTTTCTGTCCTCTTTGTGAAGTCCCTTTAACAGTAGATGAAGGTTAATACCGTTTTCCTTCTTTTGCTGAGGTTGATATTCCACTTTCATGCTGAGGTGAATTTGTATGCCATTCGATAACTCTTTTTTTTCATACTCAACCTTCTTAATTCAAAACTTCGTTGCACAAAACTTTTCCTTTCCAATGATTAAATTCCAATCTCTGTCACAACCATCACCAAGGCAACAGGCACACACAGGCACACAGGGCTACAACACTAATTGCCTATTTGCTCTTTTTGTTATTCGATTTTTACATTCAAATCTTTTTTAACTGTGCCTTTCGCTTCACTTACAGGTTTGAACAGAAAACAACATGCCAATAGGAAAGTCAGAAATTGTATTAAAAGTGCAAAAATGTATTCCTTCAAGAGACGGTATTCATCTAGACAAAAAAAAGTTGTCCACCGAAACTTTAGTGCGTTAACAGTACAAGCCATTTCATAGGTTATTAAACTGTACATTCCTATCCACCTCACGACAGACATGAATATACTGAATGTCTTGTTGCTCCGAATGTGTGGTTTTCCTACAACTAAACGTCGCCTGTAGCTAGGTTAACATGGCTTTAAGCCCCAGGAGCATCACACTGCCCGGTTCAGACAGGCTGTCTAACTCTGATGTAGTCCCAGGGCTACAATGTATCCCCAAACTGAAGGAGTGTTCTCCTTTACTGAGCATGATTCATTGTCCTGAATTCAGCGGTGCGGTCTGAAAAGCCCCTAGATTGAAATAAAGTGACATCACATTATTTTGGTTAGTGGCCAGTGCAAATCAGCTTCTCCAGCCTGCTTCAGATCTGAAACACGTAGCGCTCATTATCCCTTATCTATTCTATTTCATGAAGAACTTCCTACAGATCTTTTGTAAAACAGCATTGTATTTGTTTACATTGCCACCTATAGTAAGATATTTTGTTAATCACAAATATAATTGTAATTTTCTATAGTTTTTTTGATACAAAAACATGGAAAGTAACTTGTTTTGAAGATAATCTGTTAAGACTACAAAGACAAAAACAAATATACGAGGGCTATTGTCCATACAGTACTGATGAAGCCTGCTCTCATCATGCCATTGACAATGACTGCAGAGGCGACCTAAACAAACCATAATTATTTTAACACTTGATGTAAAGTGGCTCTGATATACTGTGTGTCTTTACGATGGGAAAATAATCATTTTCTAAGAATGTTTGTAAACATGGCCGCTGACACATCAGTGTTGGTATAAACCCTGTTACGTTTACATTAAAGTGTAACCACACACACCTACGACCACTCTTAACTCTCCTTTACAATTACAATATTTAAACACTTATTCAACAAGCTGATATGACCATCCCTCTCACCTGTCAACCGATACGACACATTTTCTCAGCATCACGTTCCTCTCGCTTGCTACAACACGTCCTTCCATCCTCTCTGAACTGACATTTCAAAGCCTAGAGTCCACGCTTCATTCACAGAACTCGCAGTCCACTCGTCAACACCGAAACACAACTTCTATTTTCACTACCAACATCACTGTCACCGCTCTTGTATTCATCCATCATGCCCTTATGATGTCCACTCTACAATGAGAGAACGCAGATACACGTATCTAAAGGTCACACAGGTGCTTTTCTTCCAGAAAGTTGTAGGAGTGTGAGGATAGAAAGGTGATGACCAGCAGGTGTTTAGGAGTTACTCCATGAAAAACGAGGCGCCATTTTGAGCCGGGTCCTCTCTTTTCCTCCCTTTCCCAAGAAGAAAAAAGTTCCACATCAAGGTGATTCTGATCTCTGGCTTCCCCCCCCCCCCCAAAATCGTTGAGTGCTACGTTTGAAATTAAATTCAAAAATTACACTTGATTGAGAAACAGTTCACTGGAGTTCTGTGTTGAATAGAGATTGGAGGGATCTATAGACCTCTGAAAGGGACCATAAATTGAGGAGAGAGGGCACAGCACTCATTCCAACACATTGTTAAGGGTGAGGGGACATCAGTCCAACAATTCCTGGATTCATCCAGCCATTCATCGACCCCCCCTTCCCTTTTGTGCTCCAGTAGTTAACCACTGCTGGGGAGTTCCCTGACATCCAAAGGTATGTGGGTGCGCGTGTAGGTGTGTGTATGTTTCGAATGATAAAACAGGACGAGGGAGGTCACAATATAGCGCAGTGGAACCTGTGGGAACCTGCTGAACGTTCTGCCCTCCATTTCATCTTCTTTTTCTTCTTCTGGTTTCGCTCTGGCACCTGTTGTCTGTGGGTGGGGAGAGAAGAAAAAAATATAAGAAACAGTTTTACAAAACAATCTAAACTCAATCAACTCAAGCCTTTTCTGAAACCTTACAATGCAGTGGTCCTATCTACATGTTATGTTATGTTATGTTATGTTATGTCTACATCTATAAGATGAAGCCCTGTCTACATGTATACAAAAAAATTAAAAAAAAAATTTTAAAAGGTGTATTATTAACTCTATGTTTTAAGCTCCTGCCTACAACTAAACTGAATTTTAAGTCACTAAAACAGATTTTTTTTTTTTTTTTAAAAAGGCCTTTTAAGTTTTGGTTACTGTGTACCCCTGTGAACATGGAAAACAATGCCTTTTAGAAACGATGCCGTCATCTCCTTATTTCGTGCATACCTATTGTTGCTTTGTCTAATGAACATGCTCCAAAAACAATAGCAACTACTGTGGACTACCAGTTTGTTTGCATTTTGTTAGCACTGCTTGGTCTAATAACTACTTTACTCTGAAACGTAGTATTGCTGCACTACTTTACGGACAAACAGAGCTGTCTGCTACACCCAGTATTATTTGTACCACCACAATGTCTGTTGTTTAAAGTCCGTCATAAAAGACGGTTCTGGATCAGGCCAGGATTCGTCCAACCAACATACAGTGAGATGCTTCTATGAGTGGGATTGTTGTCACTGAAGAGTGGAAAGAAAAGTTTTGCGTTCCAGGGCATCACTCGTATCATTGAGTAAGCTCCTCTGTCCTTATATCAAGGGGGAATCAGTGGTGATGAGATCTCCGGTTGTCATTTATAAAAGGTAACGTTAGCCTATGCACTATGTGTAGACAAGGCCCCAGAAGAGTTCATTCAACTCTGCAGTTATTTTCTAAAAAGAGTGATTTAGCATTCTCAGAAATGCACTTATTTGCTTTCAATAAGATTAACACCACTCTAATGTCTGTAAACATGAAGCTACAGCCTGCAGCTGCTTAGCTTAGCACAAAGTCTAACAGCTAGCCTGTCCAATATACAATACACCTATTTGACCTTTTTAAGCTATCTAACATGTTAAGGTATCTACAGGCATCAGACACTTATATTTAGTGCTTTTTAAGACTTTTTCAAGATTATTTTTAACCAAATTCAAGACTGATTTGTGGACAAAACCTTTTTTTCTTACTCAAGCATTGCAGGTAACTAGTATATGTGTAATCCCATGCAGAAATAAGTTTTAGTTTGGAACGCGGTTATTACAGTGAGTCATATTTTTCCAACACGAAGGGGCAAGTAAAGAGTAAAAAAACAGTATTAGTTCTAATGGTAGGTTGAAAGATTTGTAACATTAGAAATATGGACTTTCACACAGCAGAGCTTGACTCATTTTGACAAAAAGAAAAGAGGATTAAATGAAATGAAGTAAAATAATTGTGGCCTCGCAAATTCAAATTTAAGACATCCGATGACTTCTAAAGACTTGTATTTTTAAAAGGTATATATACATATATATATATGTAGACACATATATATATTTTTTTCTTATCTTATTATTTTTTTTTTTTTTTAAAGGACCTGAAGACACCCTGAGGTAATTTGTTTAATCTGTATAAAAACTAAAGTGTAAAAACAATTACAGTGGGTTATGTGCTGGATTATTTCTTGACCAGGCGCAGTGACTTCCTGAAGTCTTAATTTATATTATATATTATATTTGTTATTTATATTTACCACCCAAACATGACAGTAGTAATGATTTTCTCATCCAACTTTTTTTGCATTTCACCTTGATTTTGTGAGCACTTCTCTACATTCAGTATCATGTGTCACCTCTTTGAGATTTTACATTAAACATTTTATAGGTGAGTTTTCAAGATAGGCTACGGCAACTTATACAAGTACAAAGATGATGGACATTTTCTACTTGAACTGTTGACGCATCAGTCAGAAAAAAAGAAGCCCAACCATTATGTCTTTATCCACCCCCTGTACAACTGGCGTTCTACAGTCTGACCACAAGAGGGCAATGTTGATTCATCAATCAACGCTCCTCTTTTTATCATCTTGTACCAAAGCACTCAAGTGTCTTACATGTGGACAATGAGATCTCTCTTTAATCTGTAATCCAAATACAAAGATGAATACTGCTGTGTATTTGGGTGTGTAAGTAAAACATGGTGACACGCCTACTTGTTTCTTATGCAGAAAGAGAGGGCCTTAAAACGGGGCATGACCACATTCAAAACATGGACACAAACCAAATTCTTCTGAAATTACACTTGTGTCAAGACAGGAAATACCTCTGGGATTTTTTCTTTGCTTTCCACTCTTCCTAAAACCACTTTCCCTGCCCTCACATACCAGCATAACACTGTGTGCCACTAACCTCTTAAAAAGTAAAATACCAAATGGAAATAGGGAAAAGGGTGACATGCTATGAGTTGAGATAATTTTATTAGATGGAATGACTGTATTTCAGTTTGTCTTCAGGCCAATCACTACTGTCCTAGAGCAGTTTAATTGCTGTCACTGCAAGGAAATCTGTCTTACATTATTTTTTATGCAAAGATGTCAAGGTTGTCATCTTATGGAAGTAAGAGAATGAACAGAAGTGAACCTGGAGTTACCTTATAACACGAACCAGCTCGTGGAAGGCTTTGTCCACATTCATTGGAGGATCCTTGGCACTGGTTTCAATATATGTTATCTGAAGAAACAAGCAGAAATATTACAAACCTAAGCAAAAGTTGTAATAGTTGTTCATTGAAATATGAAATAACCAAATAGGTTGAATAAAAACATAAATATACTGTATAAACATAGGAATATACCGTATAAGGGGAATAAAACAATCCAATGTTATGTGGTTAAGAATCAACAGGGGTTACAATTAAGCTGCCTATTGACTCTGAGCCTGTTGAGCTGGTGCCAAGTGACACAATGCAAAATCTGTATCAATTAAACCCACAGTTGCTGACTATCATTAATTCAATCTCAGCACAGACAAAAATAGAGACAGATGTTTCCTCACACATGCCTACTGCCCATGCAAATGACAGTGATGAATCAGCTGTGACTGATATTAGTCAGACACAGTGGCTGCACTTATTCGCCAGGCTGCATATCGTCTCTTAAAACGCTGAAAATTAAAACAGTGGATCCTTGAATCCAAAATACAAAAAAAAGCAAGACAAATTAGTCCCAAAACGTCACATCCTTGGGGCTGTCACTTTCCCCAAGTCCCTCTGGGCCAAACTCATTCAGCACCACAGGGAGAAACTCAAAGATCTCTTCGATCAGGAACATTGGTGCATTCAATGTGGAATTGAACCTTTTTGCAGATTACAGAGAGCACAGCTTTCTGGCTTTATCTGACAGTCATGTTTGCCTGTTTCTGCCTGTTTTAATGGTTATGCTGTGTTCACTAACAGCATGTCCACATTAAGACAGCTGTAAATGCATCTTTTTCTCTCTGTTCCAGCCCTTCAATCAGACTCAAACACAGTTCAGTCAGGACCACTTCAGTCAAAGAAAACTTAATTTCCATTTGCAGTATTATATTTGGCAGTATGGCTCTGTTCTGAGGCCTCTCTGTCTGTCCTCGGGCCTACGCAGAAAGCCTCTTCTACGGGCCTGCATGGAAAGCTACAGTATAAGGCAGAGAGCGCACACCAGTCTGTCCTTCCATGCGCCTACATGGAAAGCCTAAGGCAGGAAGAGCAGCAACAAAGATCCCCTAGAAACAGAACAGAGCCAGCATCAATGACAAACAAAAATGACATAATAAGTCAGAGTCCCCAGCAGTCAGCATAAAATGGAGGGGCTGGGGTGGAGGCGGGTTGCTAAGCCACTTGCTGAGGAAGCAGCAACAGTAGGCAGGCCAGAGCAGTTTAAATAGGGCGCCCTGAATGAGATTTGCCAATTGGTTGCATAGAAAGGAATCGTGATCTATCAGCTCACTCCCTTTCATCAGTCAGTTGCTCCATCAGTCGGGCTGTTTGAGATTAGCTGATGTAGCTGGGATGTGAGCTGAGCTTGACATCGTGTCCTGCCTGAACTAACACTATGCTCAATTTTTTCTACCAGTTTTTCCCCAAATGGCCCCCAGAGGGTGTTAATCTTAAAACAGTGAGGAATACAAAAAAGCTTGGTGTTTTGGTGTGTATGGGATTTACAAAGCTTTGGCAAAGGATGTGTCCAACTCCACCTTTGCTAGTTAAAGGGATACTTTGCTGATTTTCAACCAGCTTTGTATCAAAACAATACAGGTAGTGTGCGTAAATGAACTTTGGTATACCTCCCTCCATCTTTGGCTACAGGGGTGAGAATATTCTACAAATGAACATTCTGATGTTCATTTCAGTTTGAGTTTTATTCTGATGATTGCACTAAATTATTTCAGATACAAGGACACACCTCTGTGAGGAAATTATCTTTCCTCTCACTGTTGCTTCAGAAATGCTTTTATCATCCTTAGACTCTCGCCTAAATATATTAAATCAGTTTAGTGCAAAAAACCTACAATGAGTCTGACAACTTACGTTATGTTTTGCAGCCATCTCTTGGCCCTGGTCAGTGGTGACCTTTCTCAGATGGACCAAGTCCACTTTGTTTGCCACCAGCACCATGGGGAAGGCCTCCCTAAGAGGAAAAGGACACACACACACAATCTCAGGTATCCCTGTGTAATTAATTTTCAAACCACTTACAGTGGTCTTGACAAGTGTTTAAAAGTGTCTCACGATCTGAAGACTACTTTAAACACCTGATTTACCCAGTTTATAATCAGATCAGAAAGATCACATGCTTCACAAACTGTCTGCTAGGTGTCAGATTTCTGCAACACTTTTTTTTCCTTCTTGTAGAAAAATGAGCAACAGTAGAGCACCACTAAATATGGACACAGAGCAACTTACTCAGTTCCAGTTTCTATTTTTGTTTCATCTCCAGCTCAGTTTTATTGGCTACTGTCAGTCACTGTCAGGCAACAGATGCATCTCCTCTCTAACAACAGACATCCACAACAAAACTGATTAGAATTTTGGAAACAAATCTTAGGACCCTAACTGGTCTGCAGCTTGAGGAAAGTAAAGCAAGGACAAGATTCTGATCCTAGATAACTGTAATCTTGACAACACTCCCTGTTAGCACAGACTGAACCATGTCTGCTGAGTCAGCAAAATTCTGAAAATGACCTGACTGAAAGCAGATAAAATTTGGCCTTATGAGGATAAATATTTGTGAGAATACCAAACATATTCAATATTTTGAATGTTAGTGTATTATGTGGACAGTCAAATCAGACCACATCAGAAGATGACACTCAAAAAAATGGAATTCAAAAGGACAAACAACATTAGTGGTCAGAAGAAAACAAATCCCCAGTTTACCATATTGTAAATGTCTATTTCATCTGACAGCTACTTCCTCTTTTGGTAACTTTGGCTTCCGGGTACGTTAGCTTTGACCCACACACACATTTACAGTGCAGGGGTTGATTGTATTGGACATTTTGGGTGCATTCTCTTTTGTTTTTACCACAAAATAATCTGAATAACATAACTGAGAGAGCTAGAACCCGTCTGATGATTTACTTGCACAGACAGACTTACTCCAGTGAAAAAAAACCAAAACAAAACATGTTCCTTAAACAGATAGAGGATGCTAAGCAGATGTCATTGCATATTTGACAATGTAGTAATCAAATAAGCACTTTGTCTGTTTACTGTTTAAAGACATTAAAATGTCAGGCTGATTGTCATATTTCTCACATACAGAAAAATAACCAGCTGTGGGTTTATTGTGCGTGCCATCCCACACACAACCTTCTGTCATTTGATTCTCAGCAACAGTGTAAATGGGTGGCTCACATTAAATCATAATACTATTAAAGAGTCAATAAACAGTACACAGTAAGAATGCCCTTCATATGTCATTTTTCCTTTGTTGTCCTTGTGCATAGAAATAAGTTTTTTTTATTATGCATTGGTCAGCTAAGCGGTTGTAACCTACCTGTCTTTGACCCGTAGTATGAGTTGATGGAACCGGTCAACGTGTTCAAAGCTGGCCTTGTCTGTCACGGAGAAGACGATCAGGAAGCCATCTCCCGTCCTCATGTACTGCTCCCTCATCGCACTGAACTCCTCCTGGCCAGCTGTGTCCAGCACTGCCAAGATGGAGGGACACCAATGTATTACATTACATCGAAGGGTCTCTGTTTTACTGATGTTTTAATTCAAAATGCACACAGATGATTTCTTATTGTACTACCTACATGTGTGATTTAACTCAGTTAACTGAATACTTATCAAGCATGCTAAGCTGTTGTTACAAATATTAATTATTGAATCCCTTCTTACGAAAATCATTGTTACATTTATCTATTAATGGATGTAATTAAAGATACAGAAAACTGAAACAGGGCACAGTAGCAGAATTGCAAGTACATGGTCAGAATAAGAGTTTGTTTTCTCCACAATGTATGATCACCTCCACCCATGCACTTTAAGAATTCTAAGAGAAAGACACTTGTAGATTTTGCTGACCCTGTGACACAATCATATATCCCCCAACCTTCAGGTTTGGCTACCCCTTACATCCTGGTTCTTCAACAGGGGATCCGTGACCCCTTGTAGTTTTTTTTTCCTTTTCAAAAATTTAAATATGCCTAAAAATACACATTAACATGATCCAACGTGGTTTGCTTTTGAAACAACGTATCCTTGTGAAACTGAAGTTTCCTTTCTAACCTGCCTGGAAAGCATACACAGGGTCATGTCCAATCTCAAAACTTTGTGCAGCGTATTGCTATGGTTTTAAGGTTGAAAGGTTGGCGGGTGTGTCAGAGGTGTTAGCCCATTAGCAGTGACATGTATATAAATAAATGTCTAGTAGATCTTTACTAACTGTTTTCACACTGTTTTAATTTCACAATTACTCTGGCAATGTAAATATGTTTCCCTGGCCAATAAAGCCCCTTCGAATCCAATTCATTGAAACCTCACTGTACTACAATCATTTTCATCCAATGAACATGTTTTGCTACATTTTGTTGGGGCTGAACGTGGCACAAGTCAAGACAAAAAAATCATTGGACTCTCTGCCCAACAACCCCCATTCACCCAATTCAATATGCAACTCAATTTATTACAATAGACCCTGCTCTGTCTCCCTTTTGGCTAGGACGTCCTTGATCTGAAAAACTTTGATGACCCCTCCCTTACAAAACATATGTGTCAACTGGCACCTACAATTGAATACTTTCTAGAGGAAGGGATAAAATCATGGAATGATACATTATTTCTCTCACACACAGAAACCACAGCAGTACCTTTTTTAAATGCCATTAATTCTCTCAGGGAATTGCTCATTCGTTCAGTGCAGGAAACATCTACCACTGGAATGTAGTTAAAAGCTAACACCGTTTTTTTTTAAGATCAAACATCCACTCATCAGTTGATGGTGGACAAGCTTACTTGAAACCAAAAGAATATTAAACAAATGCATAAGACAGAAGAAAGCATGGAGAGAGAGGATCATTCTCAACTGCTGTCTAGGTTAAGTTCACATGCATTTCTACTCACCATCCAGTATTGCCCACTGTCCATCTATCTCTGTGTGTTTGAGATATGAGTCTTCTATCGTGGGATCATAGTCTGGCACAAAGATCTTCTGGAAGAATTGGATGGTGAGGGCACTCTTCCCAACACCACCATCCCCCACCACCACCAGCTTGTACGTTGGCAGGTTGTCACTTGGCAAGGCACTGGTCGCCATGGCTACCTCGACAGTGGTGGTAAAGGTGGCAAAGGTGAGAAGTAAGCTGAGGAGACACACCTGGCTGAAACGGAGGACCGTGAGAGACAGAGACAGAAAAAGAGTGAGGAGGGAACAACAGATGGAGAGAGAGAGAACAAGGTGGAGAGGTGTAAAGGTTTTTTGTTGCAGCTGCTTTTCCATCACCATGGAGACCACGGACCACAGCTAGGAAACATGGAAAAATAGTATAAAAACAGGGAAACTTGAGCATTTATGCAAGATGGGCAGAAATCAAACCAGAGAGCCATGTGGAGTTCTGACACAACATGTTGCAACACAAAGCCTGACTGTACCTGACTTATAATTAAAGCCATGGTATGCAGTTTTCTGAAAAGGGCATAAAACGGAAACATAGACCATCCTGCATCATTCCCTTCTCTGTCCTGAGCCTATTCCACCAGACAACCACAGGAATATGCACGTCTCATGCAGTAACCCACTGTTTCCCATACATTGATTCATTTTTTTTTATTTCATTGTAGAGCTTTCTCTCTCTCTCTCTGTTTATCAGACCAAAAAAGAGACAAGAATTAGGTAGCTACGACACCCAGCGGTCCCACCACTTTTCTCCCCACCACTGTAGATTGCTTCGCCAGGGGCAGGGTGAGCAGCAGCTCCGGGGACAGACCTTAAGTCAGCGGTTGTAGCTGCTCAAATTCAACAGTCAGGGCAGGCTGGTAGCCAGCAACAGCGCCGTGTGTAACCTGTTGCCCACTCTCTTCCTGGTGAGGTGGTGTGTAGTGGTGGGGAGTGAGGTGGAGAACTCACTTTGTTTATAGGCTCTAGCTAACATTAGCTACATAAATGTGAACTTGAATTAGCCGCAGCCGTGAGCCTTTGGCTCTGGTTAGCAAAAGGCTAATCTATTAGCAACAGTGTCTTTCCATCTATGAAACACTTTCCGATATAAACATTTTATTGCGTTTATTGTCAGACTCTCTTTTAGACTCTCCAATTCATAAGTCCTGTTTCCTTTTTTTTGGGTTGCTTTGCAGTGTAGGCAATTGTTGCCAATGCTGGAATACTAATGTTCTCTGCTGGACTCTCCACCGTTCAATCAGGCTTTCATCAAAGGGATGTGCATGCGCTTTTACATTTGTAGAATACCCAATAGGAACTCTTTTTTGAAATGACCTGTAATTGGCTAAAGTTTCCCATCACGGCATAGATTCACTAAAGTCTGAAAACAGAGCCAAGAGGAGGTGAAGAAGTTTAGTTTTCTCTTAGATCACTTGAATGACAATATGCTCAAAGTTCATTATGGGATTTTTGCCCAATGATGCCAAAATAAAAACTACCTATCCCAGCTTTAAATGACTTGTTTAACTTATATCATCATAAATGTTTATTTGTGTGGTGGATGTTGGCCTGAGGGGTATTGGGAAAAGAACCTATCATGAGACAGAGGCCATAGTTTTCTTTTTCAGTACACACAGAACTTATTTCATCAGTGAGCGTAAGTCAAGCCTTAGCCCAGCCACTGTGAGCTGAGCTGTGAACATATGTATTTTTACTGGGGCCCTCAAAGCACTGATAACCACACTGACCTACAATATCATGACCTCACTTGCTCACACACAAGGATGATGCCAATGGTTTATCACCATTGATCTACAGGTGGCAGTAACTCGTCAAGATATACTGCAATGCACCTTCAAAGACAGGGAAGAAGAAGACTGCCAGCAAGTTTACATGGGTGTAAACCATGCTGGCTTTTAAATGAAAAAATCAGCTATGCATATGTTTTGTGAGGAGGTAAAGAGCTCAAGGATACATACCATGTGTTTGATGTGTAACACTGAATTTCCACAGGGTTCCTTTCAGATACTGTTAATGCAAAGCCATCATGTCCTGCAGCTGCTGCTTCATAAGAAGCCACAAATGATTTTAATTGGGAAGCCGCTGCAGCCACATTTGTTATCAAGATTACACCTTACTGCTATTGTGGACAGCATCGACAGCTTTTTGTAAGCTGGCATGTTTCAAATATAAGGAAGAGTTGTAAATGAAGCAGCAGCCACAATAAAACAGGTTGGATGACTGATAGTAGGCAACAGGCTTTATATAAAACCACTGGGTCTAATCAAAGCCACTCACAGCACTGAATCAAAACTGTGTTGACAAGCAGGTAAACAAGGCCTTGGTGAGCCCGGCTTAGCTTTGCAGCAGAGACCAGGCTAATGATGTCTACTCTCTGTAGTTCAGTATAACCACAGAACCAGCAGAGAAATATGGTAGTTTGTAATTATGGTTTTTTGAAAACAAAAATAAACATCCATCTTGCTAGAATATGAAACGTTTAACAGAATAGTAAAGCATTTTTCCACACCAGTACAGTAGAGACTCAATATAAGAAAAGCTATTTTAACATTTGCAAATGATTCACATGCATTCTGTGCTTACACCTCAGGGGAACAGCTTGTACAGTACTCAACAAACCTGTTATTTTTCTTTTTTAAATCAGACTGCCCTTTTGAGAGTCTTACATTAGTGCAGTAATGGTCTATGGTTCAAATTACTATGGGCAATGATATGGGAGCTTTAATATTTGTGTATGGATGCAATCTCATGCTCTTATAGCAAAAGCTCACACAAAGCTTACCACAAAGAGGGAGAGCTACAGAAAGAACGAGACATGGGAGGGACTCAAGAGAACAGAGCGAAGAGGAGGGTGAGAGACACAGAAGCGTGAGGGAGAAGAAGCAAGGGTAAACGAGGACAGATTTGATAGAAATGTTACAATATGGTGTTGAGTCTACACAACAGACACCAGTATTTTACCGTGTGCGCCCCATTTTTGGACAGTTTTTTTAATTGTCATCTCTCCTTATACATTCAAATGTTTAAAATAATAATTTCAAGTGTAGGCAAATGATCAGAATCATTCAACACCAAGCACTTTTTATGATTTTGTATATTTACTTTCTTGCTCAAACAAGTCGCATCGCTCAATTCGCAATTGTAATGCAAAATCTAGGTTGAAGTCAGATTGTCAGTCAAATTAAGCTAACTTAGAGGTATCCTGGGTCCCCATTTTGTGCTGGCGGTTTCACACTATTCTGCTGATCGTCAGTTGATAACACACATAGAAGTAACCAATGCAGCAACAAAGGTTAAGAAGCTAATCTAGCAAACACGGATGTATTCATGATATCAAAAGAACTGATTAGTTTGATGTACTTTTGTAAGACCTCGAGGAAGCATCCTGTGTTTTGGTGGAAAACACTGAATGTACATGTGACTTACAAGAAAACAAGAAAGGAACCTTTAAAATACAGATACCTTTAGATATTCAAATATAAAGAAAAGACTGAAGTTTTTGCAAGTCTCTGCAAATGCATCTCTATATGATACTGATTTAATATTAAAAGAGCTGCTGCCTGAAAGGTGGGAAATACAAATATCCTGTGTCTCCTCTGTTGTTTCTATTGAAAATAGTGGGTTGTGTTTGTTTTAACTACGAAAAGTTGTGGCAAAACCAAGGCAAAATCCCGTAACTACATGTACAATTCTCTGGCTTTGTTTCTTTGTGCTTAGAATTCTTTGTTTACCCACAATAAAGTTGATGTGTGAGACCACAGCCGGTTTCATCGAAAGTAGGTTAGAAAAACGATGGACAACACTAAAATGACAGCGCCGCTCTAAATAACAGCGCATTTCTAAAACTAATGAACATTTAAGTTTCACTTTTACTGCACCTGGCTTTCTGCTGTTCCATCTGTACCCAGAGTACATTTTGCATTCTGAGAGAAATAAAAAAAAAACTTCTTTTAAGGTTGTTTATCTCAGTTCTACACTACTGTGAGTTAGTGTATTTTGACTTTGTAGGGCAGTATAAATGTATGGTTTGCTTTAAATACATTTTGGGAGTATATGCACTTTGTAGTGAATCGGTTAAAACATACAACCATTTAAGTCAAGCCATCCACAGTGTTCACATAAATTTGAAATTAAACCAATCTACTCCATCTTACTGTGAAACCCTCAGATTTTTAGTACTTATTTAACTGCAGCAGCAGCTAAAGCAGACAAAAAAGAACATTCACTCACTACTAGTACAACACCAACACCAACACCACCACCCACCCACCCACGCACCCATTCCTCCTTCATCCACCAGGAAACAGCTGTCAGCTGGCTTCAGTCCATCCTTTCCTGCCCAGCACAATGGAGGGAAGGAAGATGTTTCCTTCCTTTCCATAGCCAGCCAGTCTGCAACAGTCAACCAGCCAGGTTGGGCAAGGAATTTCCGAGCCAAATTCCTGATGTTAAATGTCTCATCAGTCAGTTGGTTGGCTGGCTGTCATAAAACCACAAATGCCACTACTCACAAGACATCACGTTACACAGATTTTCAGTACTGTGCAGAAAAACAAGAACACAACACCTTGAGAAGCACCGTGAAACACACCTGCCACCAGTTGTGGTTTCCACACCATGCGTGGTGTAGCCTAACTAAAGCCAGGTCAGGTCACAACCTCGAATGGTGTGTCAGCATTTCCCTCTGTGAGTCTACTTGGTGGAGTATACAGCTCTCTGAACCACCACTCACTGTTCTGTGAGACTAAAATAATCCACAGACACCAGTTTAAACCAAATTACTTTGGGAATGGAAGCGTGGCAGAGGAAATTTTATTATGAGCCCAACCAAAGTTAGTCATCTGACCAATGTGGCTGGCTATATGTAGATTTACAAACCAGGATGTTTCAGAGGGCCAACCGAGGCTGCATGGGGACATACTTAAAGTATTGTGCACAACACTTGCAGTGTTCACACTAATGTCAGTGACTCTGAATCCTTTCCTCTCAGATTTAGCCTTTCATCCACACTAACCTGGCATTTTCCAGCCCTAAAAATGAGCTTTAAAAAAACCCTTTAGAGGACATTTATCTCTGAATAAATCTGAAAACAAGAGAGAAATGAAGCTCAGCCAACACAGTTATGTATAGTCCTCAACCTTCACTGGCGTGATCAAGTACCTCTATGAAATAGCAACGTTAGTAAGACGTAATTGGATGTTTCCATTACTTATTATGGAATGCAATGATTTAACACAAGTGTTGTCACTGACTTGACTTCAGGCATAAAGTAGTGCTTTGATTAAAGGCCTAAATGCAGCAGTACAGAAATTACGCAGTACTTAAATACACATTTCAATTATTTTATTAGTGTACTCATCTAATAAAAGATAAGATGAGAATGAAGCAGAAAACATGATTTGTGTATTTTGTGTGCTGAAACAATAAAGCAACCCTGTCTCAGAAAAATAACATGTATGAACTACTAATTTGCACAACAAATAGGCTGGGTTTCGAATGAACAGCACCTGGTTAAGGTTAAGGGAAGCCCAATGTATTGGTTTAAACTGAGTGAAAGACAAGAGAGACTTGAAGCTACGATGAGCTACGATGTGTTTATTAGCACTTAACTGAAATCCTGATCTTTCCCTTACCATAACTTTGCTTTTGTTGCCGAAAACTAACCACAGATGAGAGTCAGGATGTGAACTTCATACTCTGGTGTCAAAGTCCTGCACTTAATATCCATAAACATGCTGATTATGTTTTGCACATCAACATCAATGGTAACTAATTTAGTAATATAGAATTTCTAGGTGACAGGGTTGGAATAAGAAATGACAGAGTAGGCAGCAACAAACCGAGATTCAGCCTGATTCATCTTAACTTTTGTCCTAATGTTCTGGCCTTTCCACAAAAGAGACTTTTGGAAACCCATCTGAAAATGCTGGAGAAAACCAACTTTGACACATTGCAAATATCTACATTAGGACATATTCATATATTTTTTTATATCTTCCTGTTGCAAATCCAATGCTCATTAATCAGAGAAACCTTCATCATTTTTGTGTCTGCAAAAATGCTTTACGTCACATCAATGCAGCACAGCAGATATGTTAGGTTACTGTATGCCTTGTTGCACATACTGGATGTGCACCAGTGTGGCATAATGACAGGACCATGGAGCATGTATAAATGTTATTAAAAGCTTTTTTGTATGTTCATTCACGTCAACTGAAGAGCCAATCTCTACAGCTGTGGCTAAAAAGGAAATATAATAAGTTTCTCCTCATTCAGTATGACAGCTTGTGGACCAGTGACATATTCTGGCAATCCAAACTGCCTCCCCTTCACAGTCATTACTCTACAGATGTGTGGTTTTACATATAAAATAACAGAAGCAGCTGCTGTGTTTTGGACTTCATATATTGTCTTCACCAGCAAGCCTTTCTAGGCTCTTTGAGAAGTGGTTAGCTGCTGCCTTGGGAAAGGATAAAGGGACTTCCCTCTTCACATGGGAACAAAGCAGCACCACATCTCACAGAACAGGAATAAGGAGGAACACAGTGGTGCACACCCTGGCCTGTACTGTGGCGTTGATATCAACACTCATCGATCATTCAAAGGAGGTGTTAAGACAGTTCACCAGGTTCAAATTGTATGAAAGCTTTGCTGTCAAGTGACAAACTCTGGGCCAACTCCACACTTTTTTTTTCTTGGTGTCCGAGCTGATCTTTATTTTACATTTGAATTATGACAACTATTTAAGAAATGGATAGCATTTTATGAATTGTGCCATGGTTGACCAGAATATATATTTCTCTGTAAACACTGAAATCCTGACTTTTTGGAGGAAGTGGGTTTTCTACCTAGACGAAGCAGGTTGCTGGTTCTTGTCACCAAGACAGCTGAAATGAAAGCAATAATGTGCTTAAGGGCTATCTCTGTCTGTGAGCTGGCTGAGAGAAGGAAAAAAGGACCCTAACATTTCTTTATCAGTGTCAATATTGGCAGTATTTTTCAGTTATTAATGTTGTCAAAGCCCTTAATTCTTCCACCATAATTGCCAGTATGGCATTGTTTACAGAGATGTTCCCACACCAGTACCAAATGCCTGCAATTCTGCCCAAAATGCTGGATCAGGTATCGGCAAGTATGCAAGCCTATGCACTTATCTGATACCACGTAATTTATTATTAATATTATTCACCCTACCCTAGTTTCAGTAGATCTGTGCTGAACATTTAAGTTTATTTAGCTTCTTGACATGAAAATGGGTTAGTAGTATACAGCTATTTTTTTTTCCTAAGCAAGGGCATTGGATCGAAACTCATATGACCCAATATGCAAGTTTAGGTATCTGAATCGATCTCAGGAAGAAAAAAATGGTAACATCTCTAAAACATCTAAACATCTCTATTTATTTACTTAAAAGATTCAGTGTGTAAGATTTAGGGTAATTTAGCGGTATCTAGCAGTGAGGACTGCAGACTGCAACCACCTGAAAATTCTCCCGGCTATAATTCCCTCATTGTTGGGTGCCCTTTGGCTCACCTGGTAGAGTGTGCGCCTCATCTGGGCAAAGTACTTTGCAGTGTCCAGGGATTGGTTCTGACCTGCAGTCTTTGCTAAATGTCATTCCCCTCTCTCTCCCTCCTTTCTTGTTAGTCTTTAGCCATACTATTGTTAAAGGCAAAAATGCCCAAAAAATAATCTTAAAGAAAAAATAATTCACTGTTCATAGTTCAGGAGGTTTTCATCCTCTCCAAAACAAGTGGACTAGGTGATTACAGGTAAAAACACTGCATGAAGCTTTAGTTACATTACGAATCACTGTTTCTCCAACACTGTTTGGCAGAGCGGCTTGCCCACCACCTGCTAAGGTGTGCTCACCTTTTATCTCTGATAACTTAAGATCCCGACATTCAGGAGGTTTTCACCTGGAGCAGAATTATCCACACCCCACCCAGGGGCGGGCTGGCCATCTGGAGGTTCTGGAGAATCACAGAACGGCCGGTACTCCAGGATGGCCATCGGCCGCTACGCAGTCATCACCGTTTTTTTTTTTTTGTTTGTTTGTTTTTTCTCCCTGATAATCTACTGTTCCACGTCCAGTCCGCTAGGTGGCAGCCTTTAAATTGGATGCCAGCCGGCCCATAGATATCTAGGAGCCGGCTGGCTGCCAATCAAATTGAAGAAGAAGGCAGCGCATACCGTATGGGCACCGGTTGTTGTGGGCTGGGCCGAGTCAAAGTCCAGGGCTGTTTTTTAGTCCCAGTCCGCCCCTGTCCCCACCTCTCTCTCCCTTTCTCTCGTTTTCCATTCCTCTCTTGCTCGCACCTTCTCTCTCACTCTTTCTCCACAATATTACTCCATTGTTCCATCACTTTACCTCTCAGTCGTCGTGATCCCTCCTCTTCTTTCCCTCTTGATTCAGCCCAGTACAACTCTTAACATTCAAGCATGAGAACTGCCAGTTTCATTAGACAAAAACAATTTTAAAAACAGGTAAATTGGCGAGAACCCAACCTGATTCAAGCCCAGGGATATAGTGAGGAATTACAGACTGGCCACACCCAAACTAGGCGGAGGTCTGGCCCAACTGGACTTGGGCAGAGAATTAGACCTCTAATTTAAACTGGTAAAGATACTAAGTAAAGCAGTTTCACGTTAAAAATAAGAATTTTTCTGACACTGCTCGACGGCTTCTAACTATGGTGCCCAATGCAAAACATGAATAGCCCCATTTAGAGCCACTGTTCGGTTTGTCCATTCTAGGCTACCACAAAAACATGGCAGTAAACATGACGATCTCCGTAGATGAGGATCCACTTCCTGGGTAAATATTAATCACTCATTCAAAGGTAAAGAAAACACAACAATTCTTATTTTCGGGTGATTATACACTAAAAAAACATACTCATTTCATTATTTTCCATTTTAACCAATATATCCACCTAAATCTCACACACTGACTCTTTAAATGATGTTTCCTTGGCAAAACAATATGACTCTCTGAATTAAATTGTACATCTCTAGCATCTCCTACACAAGTACAAATTCAGTGCGCAGTAAGATGCAATCTGCCCAACTGAGCCACTGCCTTATTGTGCTGGGTTGTTTCCTTCCTTTGACAGTGTTTCACACTAAGTGTCACCTTCAGGGCCAAAAAAATGAAGCCAACAGTGAAGTGCCAAAAACTGCAGTTCTTTGAATGGCCACTTGAGGCTGGCTCCAGCAGCCAGTCAATCTTTACAGATCCCCATGTTAAAATGTCCAACTTTACAGCAGCATAAACACGTTTACAGCCTTAAACTAAAACGGTTTTGGTCTCTATGGCGAATTTTCCCCTTCATGACAACTTACCCGTTTTTATTTTATTAAGGCCTGAACTAATGCCACTTTGAATGACAGGCTGTCTGCCGATAGTGTCTTCTGCTTCTCAGTCAGATCCACCCCTGAACTACTCCACAGCGCCACCCCTCACCCAAATATGGTCACTTCTGACTGAAAAAAAAGAACAAGATGGCAATGGCAAATTGCCAAACTAAAAGCAAAAGGGGAGTCCACAAACCAAGGGGTGGCGGCATGACAGTGGCTACGTTCATTAACCAGACTATGTTTCATGCTGATGGTTATTTGAGCAGCAGTAGGCTATGCTAATGATGATGTGTATTGAATTCAGATGTCTTACTTCAGATGTCTTAAACTTATTTCATCAAGTTATTTGTTGTGTACTGAATTAATGTAATAGTTTTGTTCATCTATTTCAAATAATGAGGTAAGCAAAGTCAGCTGCCTCTTCATCACATTTTCTCCAAAAACAACAGACAAATCCAAATCTTTACAACTCTTTGGAACATTTGGCTGAGAGAACAAAGTGCAAATAGCCTAACAGACGGTTGTATAGCTGATCACATGATTATGGGTCATCGCCAATGACTAACTTGCCACAGTCCCCAGTCTCACAGCATTGTTTGAGAACCCATTTAGCCATAAATTACACTGGTGTCTTTTTTCATAACAGTGCGCCTTTTTGAAAAATTCTCTGTGGATAAGGCTGCCATTCACACACACCACCAAAATATCTCACTAATGTTCTGTGACTTGCTGGGGGCATCTTCTTCTCTGACCTTTCCATCCATTCATTCTAATAATTTACTTTTTTGTTCTGGCTATTTGGGAATTTTAACCAGGAGACAGAGCATCATGAGTGAACCACTACGAGGCATCAGTGACACTGACTGTATGATCAAGTAACCTACTTCTTACTGTATATTCACCATTTCTTACTCAGAAGAAGAGAATAGTCTTATGTAGGCCTAATGCATAACTACGCCACCCTGTCTCCGAGAAATTGCATTTGTATATTACTAAATTGCATTTATAATTACATTGTGGTGACAATGTAATTGCTGCCTGGATTATGTTCAGAGACAAGGTTACTTTGGGCTCTATCTTACACCTGGGGCAAAATGGTGCACAGCACAGCGCAACCGTCATTGCTTTCAGCATGGTTTCAGACCGATGCAGTTGTCATTTTCCCGGCCAGTGTCCATGTTGTGTCAGTAACCTGCACCTATCTGTGTGCCTGTGGGTATGTAGGTCTTCAAATTAGGTGTGATTAGGCACACTGTTGGCATATTGCTATTCTGAGGCAGCAGAAAACAACTGACCTAAGGCTGCTTTATTCAGACAGTAAGATACATCTACATAGGCTGGTTCACAACGCACTCTGCTTGGTACACACAAAGGGTGGGTGAAAATAACACATTAGAAAAGCTAAATTCTGTTTCCTCTGTCAAGTTTATACCCATAGTTTTTGATTTTGCTGCTAAATTGTCCCATGATATTTGCTGCAGTGACATTACTTCTCTTACTGTGTTACTCTCAGTGCTCACTCCTACAATTTTGCCAAATCCGTAAGTTTAAGGTTAGGGGACGATTGTGATTTCAGTGAAATGTTTATTAAAAAGGTGAAATTAAAAAAACATGCTGTGGGCACAACAAGTGGATAATATAAAGCAAGATTGCATTTTGGGGCAAAAAAATAATGAAATACATTGTCAGGGAACATTTTGCCGATATGTTCAGTATCAACATTTTTTTGATTTGCCAGCCAGGTACTTAAATTTGCAACATTTCCTCATTATGTTAATAGAAAATGTACTTGGCTTGGCATTACGCTTGCCTCAAAAACGCATTTGCTCTTTCAAATGAGCTGTATATGAACATAATATCTAGGAGACAGGGCTGTACTATAACATGTAGTTCATTGCTTAAAATGCATACTATGCAGGATTTTCTTTAAAAAAAAAAAATAAAAACTAAAAAAAACAATTTATAGACACACAAAAATGCTCTCTCAATCATCACTATGACCCACTAGCGGTGTGTTGCGGTGTCTGTATCTGCCCTCTGCATATATTTTCTTAAGCAGGTTTCTCTTATGAATCCCCAGCCAATAGCAGTGCGAGGTCTCTATAAAACATAGCGACCAGGTTACATCGCTGTCCTCGCCTCTCTCCTCTACTCTGTGGATGCAAGCTGCAGGTCTGTCTGTCTGTTTGAGGTTGAGACAAACAGTGAATTAGCTTGTAGCTATAATCTGGTATGGTGCATCAAATGGTGACATTTATGTTTGAGCTGTACATTGTCCCTTTTAAATAAAAAAATAAAATGAAAAAACACACACAGAGCAGAGAAGCCAAGCGGACAGGATGAAGCGTGTACTTCACCTGAATTCACACAAAATCTGGCAATACAGCACCTTCCTGCAGTGTCATGCGGAGGTGTGGTTGTGTTTATTTGTGCCATAGAACGTAACTGCTCACAGTAACACTGCTCCTTCTCTTCATTTACTCTCTGACTCGCTTGACCACCACTGCTCTCTCAGTCTCCTTGAGCCAAGGAGGAGAGGCCAAGTTTGAATATTGTACCAACAGTATACGACAAATCCTGCAGAGCATGCCTTTAAGACCAGTGGTTCACAAATTTGTCCTGTCATGCGCCCCTTCAAAAGTCGAAAAAAAGTGACAATCTCATCAGCCTGATATTGAGACAACTTGATTTTAGGGATGTTCCAAATTAGCCATATTACCTCATTTGGCTAGTATGCTAATGTACAGCGGAGGGACACCTGAGTCTAAACTTAAGGGGCAAAGACTTCAGTCTTCCACCTGGCAGTAGAAACTCTGACCTCTAACCCAACTGTCTGAATGACAAAATGAATGAAATTATATTAATTCATCTGAATTTCTTTGGATGGAAATCTTAGGACTGCATTTCCTAACCAACTGCTAATCAAAGAAATACCCAACCAGTGTTTTGTATTAAAGGAGTTCCAAAATTTGACATTTAACACTGAAGTAGAGTAAGATGCTATCGTGTAGTCGAACTGAAATGCAAAACATTCTATTTTAGTTGCAGATTAGCTGCTCTAGTTTCTATCTCAAGGGGTAGGCTATCAATAAGGATTAGGATTAGGCCCAATTAGGACTGGATTAATTCGGAATAATGTATCCTTTATTTTTATTCATCCAGGTAAGGATCATGCTCTTGTTAACACTCATGTATTGCATACCTTACAGTCACTCACAAGCCTCTATTTCTACACTATAGGCCAAGTTTTTGCCACACTTTGAAATAAAAGAGGCCTCTCCTATGTGAGACTCCATATACATGCAAGTGACAATTTGAATCTCACAGGCAGGACTGGGTGACATGGAGAAAATCAAAAGTCACAATATTTTTGACCAAACCTCAACCTCAATATCAATAATGCAACGATATGGTATGCAAACTGTAATGAGATTTTTGCATCAGTGACGTGGATATAATGACTAAGTGGGCAAAGGCAAGTAACAAAGCAGCTAGGACAGCCTGGTAAGTTCAGGAAATACAGCCTCTAAAACCAGGAAGAGACAATGATTATGCCAAATCTAAGACAATATCTAGTCTCATATCATGATATTGACATAATACCGATAGATTGCCCAGTACTGCTCCCAGGAATTATTACTTAATAACAAGCAATACCAGGCCTCAAGCACATGTAATAGCCTAGATGACACACCAACACATCTGGGTGGGAAACCCAGCATCTACCAGTCATCCAGAAGGTAATTTCCCCTGGTCAAAGGTCACAATAAAGCTTCAGGGAAATTGGGAAACAGCAACATGCAAAAGTCAGCTTACCAGCAACCTCACAAGCAACGTCGTCATCATCATCAGCAGCAGCAGCAGCTGCAGCAGCAGCAGCAGGGTTTGACATTTCCATGAAGTTATGATGGAAGGATAAAGGGGGCTCTGTCCCCAGACAGCCAAATTATCTGGTGATTTCACTTTGCTATTAATAGTGGTGTGTGTGTGTGTGTGTGTGTGTGTGTGTGTGTGTGTGTGTGTGTGTGCAGACTGAGGTGCTTCTGAATGATCTCATCCTATGATTTGATACATGAAGAATCTCTCTGTTCTCTCTGTCCAGTGGTTAAATCTGCACACCATTTCTGCTTCAGAGCTGGACACCACTGTGTGTAGGATACACAGTACAGCTGTTTCAAAAACACCGTGCTAAAATACTGTGTGCACAGTGGATTTCGTGATCGTTCTTGGCATATGATAAAAGACAGGCACTGTGTTTTTGTTTCGTCCCCTCGGGAACATTTTTGACACAGAGGCAAGGCCCGTCTCTCTCGCTCTCTCTCTCTGTCTCTGTGTGTGTATGAGCCGCCGTATGGAAAACCGACAGCAGCCGCCCCTGAATAACGGATTTCGGTTGCTTCATCTTTCTCTTGAAGTTTGAAGCAAAAAGGAATTTCCGCAAACTGAACACAGTCGTTCACGTTGTTAATTAAAACGAGCTAACTTCCCCGGACTGTTCACAGCGCTGTCATTAGTCAAAATAAGCTGGTGACAGTTAGCTAGGCTACAGTAAATCTGTTGATACACTGAGAGTAGTTGGTTTTACACTGTCGGTAAGTGTTGCCTGCACTGTCCGTGAATACAGACGCCCGCATTCACGACCTCTTCTCTGTCAGCAGGAAAGCTACTTACCGTTGTGAGTTTCGCTGCCGTGAACACAAAGAAACGTCCTCACACCGACATATTCCTCCTCATCTCGCTCCTTCTCGGCTTCACACCACCGCCGCCCTTTCGCCACAGACGGGAGTGTGCTCCCCACATCTGCGAAACAATACGTTGAATAGCTAATCTTTGTATTGCAACAGCTGATGCTATAAATAGAAAAGCCCCAAAGGGGTGAGCGCCGTTTTGGGGGAATACATTAAACCATTAAATGTTGGTTTTCAGTGTAATGTGATATTCATGTTTAAGAGCAGTTTGAGAGTAATGCGTCCGTTTTCCTTCATAATGTATTTTTTGTGTTAACATGTTGAAATCTCACGGCGCTGTGACAGAGTTCCCCTTTTTGGTGAAATGGACTGTTCCTTTATATATATAGGACTTCTTTAAAGGGATAGTCCTATCAAATTAGTCGCACTTAATTTAAGAGAAGTAAAACGGGTTAATTAAAGAAAATGTGTGGGGTTGTGTTAGTTGAATCACTACAACTAATCGTTCAAATTAATTGTCAGTAATAGCTTAAATCAGGTTATGATTTAACATACTTTTCAGATGTTTTTTGTGTCCTGTTTGCTACAGCTTATTATGAGCAAATCGGATAAAACCTCTTAAAAACTGTGTCATTAGAAGGCTACAAAGGCTTGTGACACAGAGACACATTACCCCTTTTGCATTTTTAATATTATGGCAAACTCTGAAACAGGTAATAAAACGAAAAGACATGAGGCTGAGGCTGATAAATTATTTGCCACATTTATTATCTTTTATATTTATTTTATTTATGACAAACAAAAACAATAACATCTGCAAATTTCATCTTCGTCTTCTTTCTTTTTTTTATTTTATTTTATTATTCTATTTTATTTGCATTTATTTATTATTATTATTGTTGCCTACTGTGCCCCAGATGGCTTTTGCCTTGTCATTTTCTTTTACTCTAATGCACTCCAAACACACTCCGCTCCACCATATCCATCAATGCTCAAGCATGTGCTTACTGTAATAATCAATCACTGTAAAACTAGATGGAATAGAGGTGGTACCCCTGCTACAGGCCAGCCATTAGCATTAGATCTTTAGGTCATTTTCCCTTTATGTTTGTTTATTTTTTCTGTCAAAAAAAGAAAGAAAAAATGGGGGGAGGGCAGTAATTGTGGTGCCCACCCTATGGAAGGCACAGTGGGCAGCCATTGATGTCACCTGTAGGAAAATCCGCAACTGGTTCACGCTTATTTTATTCAGATGGTTCTTTAGTGATCCTCTCTACAGATAAAATGTAACCATTTTCTTTCCGTGACACGACACGTTGCTCAGAAATAAAGAACAGGAACTGATAGGTAAAGTAGAGCCAAAGGATGCTGTGAAAACTCAGGTACATGAAAACACAACAAGCTTTGTTCGACTTGATATCAAACCACAGGTGTCATGAGCCATCATGCACAATACAGAGACCCTAAAACTCTATCAGCTAAATTTAATAATTTAATTTCTGTATTTTACACCTATAATGTTCCTGCTGTACCATTTAAGAAAAAGGCCTACATAGTGTGAATTTATCACAGTGAATAAAATGTAACATGTTCATTACATATATAGGTCTGCTGTTATTCTCTCTTCTCGTTCACATGATGAAATTCATATAATATAAGCACATTACAAGTTTATTTATGAAATGTAAGGCACTGTATGTGAAAACAAAAACCCCACATACAAGCTCACAAGTGAAACATGATTTTACATGTGATAATTTAACAGGTGGTTTATGAAATGCACACACAGAATAGGCAAACGTATTCTAGGGTGTGTACACAAAAAAAGGCACATGTGTTTTTTACAGAGAAGCATTCGTTCACCAGTAAGAAAAGAACTAGGGAGACTTTTTCATGCAATCATCTTGTACATATCTCATAATTGCAAAATGTGTATCTGTTAATTGTGACTTATTATTATGAGACAAGATCTCATAATTACAAGATCTCATAACTGTTAGGTAGTTTCCTTGTGATTATGGGATATTTTTCTCTTAAGTGTGAGATACAGCTTGTAACTGAGATGCTGAGTCGTAATCATGAAAAGTCTTGCAGGAGAACGCCTCTATTTTTTCTTTTCTGCTGAATGCACTGCACCCTTAGATTAGAAAAAAAACATGACACAGGCATATGTGTTTTTCTGACATTTCACATGTAAAACATTACTGTATATATTTTTTGTCTAATAAAATTATATTCATCAACCATTTCTTGTACAAGAAAGAAAGCATATGATGCTGCACCCTTGGTCCATTTTAGCTAGAGGTCAAAGAGACAGATAGGGATCTGATAAATCAAGAGAAAAAGGGAGGTGTGTGTGTGTGTGTGTGTGTGTGTGTGATACAAAATGATTGAGAGCTTTAGCAATATTAAGAATAGATTAGAGCAGATGCTGTAGGCTACAATTTAATTTTGGTGAGCAGTAAATCTGCATGTACCAGACTGCAACAGATCTGTGCAGAAGGAATAAAAGTCAGTATTGTTTGTTTTACAGATTAAAAACTAATTATAAATCACTTCTGAGCAATCACATTCCTTATTTCATAACTCACTCAGTAACAGGTCGATAAATAATTTGAATACAAATATCAGGGGTCATGCAGTGCAACTCTGAAAAGCAAGGTCTGTTGTTACCAAGGCTGCTTTCTGACCATTTGTCACACTGGCTAGTAGATAGGCAATTTAAACAGAAATGCTTCCTATAAACCTTGGTAATTATGAGGCTGTTTGTAAGCGTGATTAATATATTCTGGATATCAGCTCAAAGCCATAGAGGACAGGACGCAAACACTAAGGAATGCTGATATCTCATGAGATGTGTCTTTACTGATGTATTATTTATATGACATAGTGTGGCTGATAAGTGCACACATGCTCAGGGAAACAGTACACACACACACACACACACACACACACACACATTTTCCACATTACTGGCAAGATGTATCAGTCCATTACCAGTGTGAGTGCATGTAAGAGAGAGGGAGCGAAAGATGTGAATAATTCAATTGAAATGAGGAAGAGGGAGCTTGCTATGAGTTTTACCTCTGTAAATAATCCAGACATTAGGCGTTGTAGGACTCATGTTACAGTGACTAAGTGATAGGAAGTGGAGTGGTCTCACTCTTTCTCTCTCTCTTTCTGCATGTTTGTCCAGTATTTACTGGAAAATCTTCTGTAGGCTATTTAAAAGCAGTTGCAAATACAGACATATCCATACTCTGTAATTCTTTGCATACACAGACAAGAAAGACAGAAAAAGTCAAAGAATACAAATATACTGTATTTTCAAAATAGAGGTATGATAGATGGACGGTTTGATCCACAGTAATGATAAAGGTTAGTGGGCTTTTTAAGAGTTAAAGGTGCACATTAGTACTAATTCAGGTTGACCTAAAAGTACAGTAGCTTCCCTCTGCAGCCCATGTAGTAGTCTCACTATTATGACAATTTAACTCTTTTGGTAATCTGAAAAGTTAATAACTGTTTTCCCAAAGTTCAACAGCATTATTGGAGGTTCGCAGGTGTTTGTAAAACTAACAAAACTATCTTGCTGGCGAGTGAGATTGTACAGGCGCTGCTTTGCTTTTAGCTAAATGCTAATGTCAAGATGCTAACACCCATGATGTCAATAATAAGATGATAACATGGTTGGCCTGATATGTATACACTGTCTTAGGTAAGATCGCCAAAGCTGTCACAATTTACCCTGAAGGGAACTAAAGTGAGAACTGAATATTTGGCAATACGTCCAATAGTTATCAAGACATTTAAGTCAGAATAGCAGAATACATTGTCTGGGAGTCATACATATCTGAAAAATAAAGATCATCTTACAGTGGTAACAGCTACTTCCTTCCCACCCCACCCCACCACTTCCAGTGCCTGCCTTTGAACCTCACCCATCTTCGAACTCAGCCTTTATTGTGATCTTAACTACACACCTTTAAAGTTTTGTGACTACATCTTGCATGGTTGTGACACCAACAAAATCTATCCCCAGACAGACAGACAAAGGCTATATACACCTAGCAAAGGACTGTAAAACTTCAATTAGTAGCCCGGGCTATTATTTGCTTAAACCACTGAACTCAATAGGCTTATATTTGGGACAGGTGTCTATATGGGACAGGCCTTTCATTCCTTTTCACACAAAATTGTTGCTCAACAAAGATGGGAAATACAAATTGTTTATTTTAACCAGTGTGAATATTACTTGTACAAAAGTTAGGCTTCAAATAACATATCAGTTATGAATCATTTGTTTTAGCTCAGACAGAGAGAGTTATGACACTGGATTTAAGGCATCTGGGGATTACAGAACCCAGCATTCTGACACAACACCACTTTATCCTGTTAAATATTTGCAAATTGGATTCATTTTTATGAAAAACCGTTTTGATTCTTTTGATCAGTGAAACCTTACAGACTATGAGGATATGAATGACTTATCAGGTAATCAAGGAACCAACACATATTCTAACTTTATGACCACGTCGCAGGTAGTGAGTCGCCACTTTTTTTTTTCTGTCTCTCTGGTTTACCATGCTGCTAAATCTGAATGAATTATTTTTTGGTGATCATGGTTTACATAAAATTAACTGAATGATTGAATTGTGGAGAATCTACCTGGGCTAACAATGTGTAGCCTAGCATATCCATACTGACAAAAGTTTAAGCATTTATGTATGTAAGTGCGATCTAAACTAACTAATGTTAGTTTAAGTGGGTAGCCAACAACCCAATTTTATACATCCAAAGTACCTCTATAAAAAAATGAACCGCGTGGCAACCAGACAAGGTGTCTAATTGAGACAGGCATTTATTTGTCAAAATATGTAGCCACATTAGGCTGGTAAAAGGGACTGCATGTTTAATTGGGACTAGGCCGCTACTTGAAGTTTTATGGTACTCAAAACCGCCTCTGTGGTAGTCCCCTCTACAATAGGTGTCTCCAGGACTACATTTTGCCATAATGACACAGACACACGCACAAACAAGGTGGGACATAGAACAGCCTTACTGTTGTGACTGGTAAAAATTTAATGAAAATCCATCTGAGAGGCAGTGGTGCCATATAGTGGGGGAAAAATAGGACAATTCCAAGAGCCCCTGACTGACAGGGGCCTCAAAAAAAATAATACAAAATTACGCTATAGTCATCATCATGCTACCTAGTACTAAAAGAAAATCTGGTTTTCAAGAAAGGAAAGAGAGAAAGGAGAGAGAGGAGAGGCAAAAGAAAGAGTGTCAATATGTGAGCCAGTTTTTCTCCAAGAAAGGTGGGTAGTCTATAGTCTGAGTGGTAGAAATGAAGCTGTTAGCTTAATGTCCATAGTGAAATAAGCTAGCTACAGACAAGCGTTAGCCTACATTTCCCTCCTTTTAACCTACATTAAATCAGTGCAGGTAAACGTGTAGCAAGATATTCATATTAAACCAGTTGTCCCTGTCCCTTTTACCAGACTCAACAACAGGTGAGTCAGAAGCAGCAGCCCTGTCTCCCCATAACTTTACCCCTCCCCGTCCCAGTGAAGAAGGTGAGCAACACTGTGTTGAATGACATGCATGTTAGCATCATTGCAGGGAGTCTCTCTCCTGCTCTTTTTTACCATTACAAAAAAGAAAACAAAATATTTTTTAATGACAGAAATTCAAACAAATTATTTTTCCACATAATGATTATTATGAAACAAAACCAGCCTACAACTGTCTGTACTGGATGCTGGACAGCTGGAAACATTAAGTAGCCTAACTCAGCCTGTGTTAAAGTTACAGGCATAATTAAAATAATCCAGTTAGATGCTTTCATTTAGATTGAATTTCCATTTCAACTTTATTTTCTTATTGGCATGTGCAGCTAAATTCAAAAATCTGCTGTTTTCATTATTTTGAGATGATGATCTTAATTTATTTTGATTGAAAAGTTATTTTAAGTCTTTCATTAATGTTAAGAGAATTTTCCATTTTGGGATTTTATAATAAAAATGACATTTAGACTGTAAAAGATGGCCGTAGGCACATTTTTATGGCGGCTTGTAATCTTGCATCAAATAGTGAATTGCATACTGTATGCAGACTGTTGCATGTACAACTCACTAGCAGTAAATATTGTACTGGCAAGACAGTTGCAAGCCTTCAAAGTTACATTTAATGGTTCAATTAGGTCCTAGAGATGTGGTGACAACAGCTGTGCAGGGGCCCAAAATTCCTGGCGGCACCCCTGCCTACAGACATCCCAAGATCATCAGCCAGGCTCAGAAGTACGCCAGGAGCCTGACAGAACAGCACCAGGAGGTGCCCAGCCTTAAACTGCTTGGCCCACAGGAGGTGGTGATGGAGGTGGTTCCAAATGTCCTGCAGGGCTTCCGTTTGCTTCCTAAATACACCTCCTTCAACATGGCCTCCCAGCAGCTCAGCAAAACGGCTGTTGGAGTCCCAAAAGCCACTGTGGACCGTGTCTTCGTTGCTCTGTCTACTTTGCTCGTTCAGGTCACCAGAGCCAACATGGTCCTGTGTATCCTGGACAAAGTTAGACAGGGTTACACTCAGGACAGGATTCACAAACAACAATTGTCCACACTCACAACTTTTGAGCAGATATGCCAATCTATTTATTTATCATCTGGAGTTCACCATAAATCAACAAAAAGAGCACTGTCCTCCTCGCACAGTCCACGCACGCCACGCCACAGTCAAAAACAATAGACCTCCAAAATGTGCCACACGTGTCAATTAGTGTGGCCTTTAAATAACAACAGGTAAATTGTTACAGCACCACTCAGTGGCTGCTGATTGAAATGGTTCCAACAGAGGTCACGTGTTTGCTATTATGCTATGCATTTCAATACTTTAAAATGTTTTTAAAAAATGGAAAAGATGTAATATAAGTGTTTCATACGGTATATCACTGTGAGTTGTGGTTGTTGTTGTCAAGTGTTGGTATGTCATTAAAAACAAATCATAAAAAGTGGTGATTTACAATGGTCCCCCCAATGTTAAATAGGTGATTACGACCCTGCATCACAGCGCGGCTGGTCGGCAATAATATGCTGGCGCTGAAAGATGGTTTTACTCAGTTATCTCAGGAACAGGGTAAGACCTCTGATGCCCACCCATCAAGATTCCTCTCTGGGCCAGACTCTGGACCAGAGTCAGGTGGTGGCTCAGCTGGTAGGCTACCGCTTCTCCTGTGTTGCGATGACAACCGTGTTGGTGGCCGCGACAAAGTGGCGGAGGTCTCCATTAAAAGTAAAGCCACCACCCTCCTCCAGGCACCGGCCCGCTTCTCCTCAGGGAGAGACAACAACAGACCAGGCACCAGGATCATCTTGTTGCGGTGGTGGCAGTGACGGTCCTCATGGCTCTCTGATCTCCTCCACAGTGTCACTAGTCGTGCGTAAAAGCGCAGTGCGCCTTTATTGAACAGTGCTGAAAGAGGGAGGGAGCGCCCAGAGAAACCCAAAACTAATCATTTTATATTATAATGTTTTTTGAAAAATTGCATTTTTTCACTCAGTTGTATTTATCCCATTGGTATCATGTTGTACACCACATAACCAGTGTGATATGAGCTTCAGACGATGACAGCCTCGAGCTGACTAGAAAGCGTTTAATGAATACACCTTAATTAATTCACATGGTGATATCCACATCAAGAAGAACCAAAAGTCAGCTGAGTTAACCGAGTCTCAGTAAGGCTGTTGATTGAAAAAAAAAACTGTCCACGTGAATGCAGAGAAGAGAGGAAAACAAAACACAGACAAAATAGATATATAAAAATTAAAAGCAAACACAATTTATATGCAATGCAGCTATATCATGCTATTGTTCCTGCAGTAGAGCACAGGCCGCTGTGGACGTAATGACAACTCTGAGGTCAGATGTGTTGTTATGGACCTGATGGTTCCATGGTTGCTATGTTGACTCTAGGTGCATCTTTTCACACATTTAAACATTTCAATCAGAACAAACTTTGCATCGGAGAGCGAAGCAGCATCTCAACTTGTCCTCGACAATTTTTCTGAAAAACTTACCACAGCTGTGACCTTTTGCCTCTGGACCTCTTCTTAAGATCTGCTGTCAGTGACTCTTTCAAGGTAGACGAGAGATTTTGACATTTTGTTAAAGCCCATGTTGTTTTCTGTGTGTTTTACCGTTGAGACTTTACAGAACTGTCCTAATGTAGGCAAAGTATGACCAATATGGCAATATTTTGCCTACATCAGTACTATTTTAGTGTAAATGGATCAAATTGGACTGACGTTTGACTGTTACCAAGTTTAAATCCAAAGCTACTGTCTTTGGTTTACCAACTGTCTGTTTTATCTGTCCAACAAACAGCCCAGCATAAACATGCTAATAAAAATATAGCTTATATATTTTTAACTTCTTGGTGATATAGGCCATCAGTGCTGCAAGCAGTGACACAAGCATTGAAGCCTTATTATTTGAATATGCTCATAATTCAGCCTTTAACTCAATATTTAGGATGTTTTTCATTTACCTATAAGTATTTTACACAAAACATCATTTAAATATTATGTCATCATACTGTGAGAGCAACAGAGAGGTGTGTATCAAGGAGATTTTTCTAGAAAAAAAATGTTGATATGGTGCTGGCTTTTTCTCATTCAGCAAGAGAGCGTAAAATTGGCATGTTGTTGAATATGTGGCAAAAATGTCACTCTGTAAAAGACAGCTATGTCTACTGTATGCATGGGCAGATTATGAGACAATGGGCCCCTGGGCACAGATATGCAAAAGGCCCCACCAGCTCTCCTACACAGGGTCAGGACACACAGAGTTTGTGCTGGTTTTGCCTCTTTTTTGTTGTTTGTGTCTCTCTGAGGTCATCTTGTGTGTCTTTGAGGACGTTTTGTTTTGTTTTACATCTTTTCTTGGCCGTTGTGTGTCCCTTAAGGTCATTTGTGTCTCTTTGAGGTCATGTTGTGTCTTTTTAAGTCATGTTGCGTCTCTCTGAGGTCATCTTGTGTGTCTTTGAGGACATTTTGTGTTGTTTTGCATCTTTTCTTGACCGTTGTGTGTCCCTTAAGGACATTTGTGTCTCTCTGAGGTCATGTTGTGTCTTTTTAAGTCATGTTGCGTCTCTCTGAGGTCATCTTGCGTGTCTTTGAGGACGTTTTGTGTTGTTTTGCATCTTTTTTGGCCATTGTGTGTCCTTTAAAGAACATTTTGTGTCTTTTTGAGGTCATGTTGTGTCTTTTTAAGTCATGTTGTGTCTGGCTGAGGTACTTTTCTCTTTAGGATCATTTTGTCATTTTTTTCCGCCATTTTGTCTTTTTTGAGGCCATTTTGTGTCTCTTTGAGGTCAGTTTGTGTCATTGTAGTTATTTTTTGTCTCTTTGAGGCAATTTTGAGTCAGCAGTGGTTTTGTGTCCCTTTAAAGTCATGTTGTGTGTCTCTGAGGTACATTTGTGCCATTTTAATAATTGTGTGCCTCAGAGATCATTTGTGGTGTTGTGGTTCCTTTGTGTGTCTCTGAGGTCATTTTTCTTTTCTTTTTTTTGGCGGTTGTGTGTCCCTTAAAGGACAGTTTGTGTCTCTCTGAGGTCATGATGTGATATTTTTGCTGTTTTGTCTTTTTTGAGGCCATTTTGTGGCTCCGTGGAGTCATTTTACGTGATTTTGTGTCTCTTTGACGTCATCACGTCTCTATTAGGTCATTTTTGTCTCTTTAAGATCATTTTTGTCTCTCTGACGTAATTTTGTGTAGCTTTAAAGTAATCTTGTGTCTTTGAAGAGTTATTTGATGTTGTTTTAGCCATTTTATGTCTCTTTCAGGTAATATTTTGTCTTTCTGAGGTCATTTTGTGTCTCTCTGAGGTCATTTTGTGTCTCTCTGGGGTGATTGTGTGTCTCTATGAGGTCAATTTGTGTCTTTTTTCTTTTTTGTGTCTGTTTGTAGTTGTGTATTTTGTAGTGTTTTTTTGTCTTTTGCAGTTCCTTAGCATCTTTTTGTGTTCATTTTGAGTCTCTTCATGGTCAGTACGTGTTAATTTGAGTGACATTTTGTAGGTGAAGGCCAGAGGGGCCCCTGACACTCTGGGTCCCTGGGCCTGTGCCCAGTGTCCATTTAGTAATCCATGACTATAAGTATGCTGTCAGAAAGCTTCCAGACTCCTAGAAGGACAAACTGGGTTTAGAAATAACACCGTTATTGTGGCTAAATAAAAGGCTTTAGTTTGAATTAGTTTTCAAAAGTAGATTGTGACTGAATTTTCTGAGTCTGGCATTAACTTACAATCAGAAATGTTACATTTAATTGTACTCTGTACACTCAATTTTTAGCAGTGTTGACTATGTGCTAATGGGCCAATTCAATATGTGATGTGATAAATTTGTGGTCTCACGGTTGGATTCTTGTTTTTTCATCAGATGGCCCAGGGCCATAATTGGGACAGCGTCATTCCAATCCCTTGGAGCTCCCCCAGTGACTCATCATCTGGCTCGGATACGTCCAGTCTCCTTGGAGACACTGTAAAACACTGTATTCTGACCTAATCTAGTCTATTGTCTAACATGCAGATAAAAAGAAAATGTGTAGTCAGTGCACAGTCATAACACATAGTGTTAGAAACTGAAACAATGGAGCTTAATTGAAGTTGTTAACATGATGTGGAGCTGTAGTCTGACAGCTGTATTTGTTGTTACCCTTAGATGGACAAGGGCTACACGTGGACCAGCCTCCTCGTTGCAAACCCGGACCAGCCTGGCAGTCTGCGGCTCATCCTCTGGAGGGTCCCAGCACCAACCTCCCCCAGTGGCTCAACATCTGGCTCCCCAATCGGTGACTCAGACACGTCCAGTCTGCTGGGAGACACTGTAAGACACTGTATTCTGACCTAATCTAGTCTATTGTCTAACATGCAGATAAAAAGAAAATGTGTTGTCAGTGCACAATCATAACACATAGTGTTAGAAACTGAAACAATGGTGTCAAATTGACGTTGTTAACATGATGTGGAGCTGTAGTCTGATGGCTGTATTTGTTGTTACCTTTAGATTGAGGACATCCCGTGGGCCAGCCTCCTTGCTCCATTACTGAGGCCCATCAGCCCGCTGCAGGAACCAGTCCCCCCACGTGGCTGTGACCCTGAGGTGAGTCCCTCTGACCCACCTCCAGCACCAGGTAAGCCTAAGTCATTGCTGAAGGGCCCCAAACCAAGGTGGGTACAAAATCTTTTCAGAATGATGAACCAGGTTGGCAGCCACTGGCGGAAGAGGACAGCCGAACCTGAAGGTGAGTCTTCAGGTAAGCACTTCCGTCCAATGACTTGATTTTGATTTCAGGTTTTTCCTCATTCAAGTGAACTGAGATGATTTTTGTTAATCACATTTATTTAGATTTAGTTAGATTTATTTGAATTGCATGCTTTTTATTGAAACCTCCATTGACACCATCTACCAGCAACATCCATCTACTGCCTCTAAAGTGTCCTGCTCCAGCCTACACCACTAGCTACTTAGATCCACTTTCAGTTTTAAACTCTGCGTTCGAACTGCAGCAGCCGTCTGCTGCCTGACCCTCCACCTGCAGGCAGCAAACAGCTATAGAGAAATGCTCAAACTATGACCTCCACCGGCAAATTCCGTCAGCTCCACCATCTCAAAGTCCTGAAGACCAATGTTCCATCTGCACCTCAATCAACCTCCACTTTCAGCTTCTGCCAGTAACATGTAGCTGCCACCTCCACCTGCATATTCTGGCAGACAGCCTGGCCAAACCTCCATCTACAGCCTCTGCCAGCAAGTGGCAGAGGCACAAAATGGTACAGAGTGAGGTACAAAATGGTGGGACTGTCATAGAAACAGAGTTTTCACTGTATATCCACATGTCAAGAAAAGTTTGTCTTCTACAATTGGAAAAATGATCTATTCGGTGATACAGCACTGCATTATATTAAATTAACTTAATTAGACTTTTTTTTTTAGAAATTTTGTAGTGAATCAAAGGTAAACAGGATGTGTACAGTGACTGTTCAGCAATGACACGTGTTGGTTATTCCAGCATGCCAATAGGGGGGTCAACAGCTTGCTCTGTTTGACGTAAGGACATATTGATTTAGGCTTTGGAAGACCTGTAGGAAGCAATCAAGAGGTGGTGAATTGATTGACTGGGTTACTGATTTATTCATTCATTGAGAGGTCACTCCACTGGATTGGACAACAAGCTGATGGTATCTTAATTTGAGAATTGATTGCTTTGTGTCTCCTGCGTAATCTTCATTTTTCTTCTGAAGCTGCTGGTGTTTGGAGGGCGGGGTCAGGTAGAGAGAACCTTTCTCATGGCAGACCTGCACCTCTCAGTCAACATTTGTATATGGGCCCCATGTGGTTCGTAAATGAGCTTAAAATAGGCCCTTTATGGGATTGTCTAAGGGTTTCATAATGGTCCCATGCCAATTGCCCTCATGGGTGGGTTTACTGAAGTGGGCCCCACATGGGTTATGCTCTTGTCTTGGGTCCACTTGAGTAAAACCACCCATGTGGGCAATTGGCATGGTGCTATTATGGAACCCTTGGACAATCCCATACAGGGCCCATTGTTCAGCTCATTTACTACTCACATGGGCCCCACATACAAGTGTTGGATGAGCTTCAGTCACAGGAGGACCAAAGTCCATGGACACAAGTTCACCAGACCAAACAATGGGTTCAAAATTTTTATTGGCACAGGAATATTTGTAGCATTTCTAAGTGTAAAGTGTTGATTTTCTCTTAAGGGACATCAAAAGGCCACAGTGTCTGGCATGCCCATAAGTCAGTATTCAGTACCATGGATCATTAAGCACCAGTGACGTCTATGTGTGTCAGTATTGATGCACTGACACACAGAACGTGTATATGTGTAGAAATACACACACACACAACCCAATGCACATCAATGTCCAGCAAATAGCCTCCTTGACCTCTACAGGACGCTGCCCTTGGAAACATTCAACTGCTTCACTACTTGACTCAACACATTATGACATTTTTGATCCTACAAAAATCATGGTTCATAGTGGTCATGCTGACAACTCCAGCCTGAGTTTAGTATGGTCCCTTCACTCTGGTTTAAAATGCCAAGGACCAAAGAGTGCCAGTGCAAGAGGTCACTGATACCAATATCAGCATCAATAATCCCTTATATTTGTGCAGTTATTTATTTGAGGTTTATGGCTCAGAATAGAATAGAATAGAATAGAATAGAATAGGGGATTCTCTTTCTTTCCCTTCAGACACACATATTACACACACACACACGCACGCACACACACACACACACACACACACACACACACACTTTCATCGCCTCTTGCCTGTTTCCATGGAGACAGTAGTGAGCTGTTTCCTCACTAGAATCAGACCGTCTGACTTGATCACAATACATATGCACACACACATGGGTGCACACACACACACACACACACACACACCTCAAAGTGATGAATTTTTCAGTTTTGCCTGATTACTGTGTTCTACAATGACTGTGTGTCCTACATAGGGCTTATCAACATCAGCATCATGACTCTATAGGTCTTATGTTGATGACTATATTAATCTGTTCCACTCTGCGTAAGTCTCTAATTTGCATAGTTTCCAGATAGTGCAGATTGTTTTTTTTTTGTTTTGTTTTTTTAATGTTAGGAAAGTATCAGTTATCATATTTGTATTTTAATGAAAAGATATACTGCAAGGATAGGAGTAAATGAGCTCAATGAACAGAGGATAATGAGGTTTGAGAAGGTAAAATATGGAATAATGAAAAAGAATTGGCTAACCTGGGCAAAAATACTGGTTGGGTCTGAGTGCTCACTAGATCACTGTGGTGACTGAATAAAAAGTATGCCTATTCTGGCCTGCTTTAGCCTTTTGGTCTACAAACGCTACCTACTCAATGTGTTGCTGGGCTGTTATTTACAAGTACACACATTCTTCTAACAGGGTGTTAGGCTGCCCCACCCTAGTGCACTTCCACCTCAACACTATCACAATACGCACTTGGCTTCAGAAAACCAATTTTCATCCAAGGTCCCATTTTGAGGTAAACCCTCTGAATATAAAAGATTTCACTGTTTTGGCAGTTGCACATTGTGATCTTAAATATTCTAATTAGACGTCATCTCAGGATCACGCAGACTAAAATACTGAATGTTTTAAGCAACTGCACAACTTTCACTTCCTCTACCGCGACACCACCACTGCCATGTGCAGCCAGTGATTGCATGAAAATCAGCTGTTGTGTACCTGCTTCCAGCTTTCATTTGCATCCTGCGCATAAGCTCAGCAACACCATTAAAATTTTATAACAGCTCATGGGCATGTAGCCACGTCCCACAGCTCCTCAAAGGAAACACCCATCATTACAGATCAGCAGTAACCACACATGTGTTTCTCCCCCTTCCCCTTTTTGAATCTGCATGGGATTGCATACATTTTTGACTCAATCAACAGCTTCCAAGATGGAGGCGTGTGCAGACCGGGCCCCCAGTGGGCTTTACTTTCTCAGTGGCTACTTGCAATACTGCTGCATAAAACACCCCCGGCGACCCCCTGAAAATGTTTTACCCACCCTTGTGAAAGGATGTCTATAAAACTGTTGAAATGACACCTCAAACATCAAACAAGGCAGCATATATTCCCCCACAAGCAAAATCTAAGACCATATTTCCCTAACTCTGACCCCAGGTGACAGGTAACAGATCTCTAGAGGCCACCTCAATTCTGCAAGACTGCTTTGATAACACAGACTGGGATTAGTTTGCAGGAGGAACAGATCTTAAGGAATATGCTGGATCAGTCCTAGGATGGACAATAAAGGTGTTTCCTAACCAAAAGCTGTGAATAAACAGCAATGTGAGGAAACAGCTCCACAGAGGATGACATCAGCAGCTCTCCACACTGCTCTGACACACTTAGAGGAACCAAACAGTTATATGAGGATACTATTTGTGGACTTAATCTCCACATTTAATGCCGTAATCTTAACTGGTCAGCGAACTGGACAACCTGGGCCTTGATTCTCCACTGTGCTCATGGGACATTGACTTTGTCACAGACTGACCACAGCAAGTCAGGGTTAGTAATCACACATCCTCCACTCTGATCCTTCACACAGGGACCCCACAGGGCTGTGTGCTGAGCCCTATGCTCTTCGCACTCTTCACCCATAACTGCACCCCCATTCATACCTCTAACATAATAGGTAAATTTGCAAACGACACCATCTATGATGCCCACAGGATCAAGGTTGAACATCTGCTGAATGATGTAATGACGACCTCAGGAATGTCCAAAATCTGGCCTAGGGGCCAATTGCGGCTTGTCTTTCAAAATATACTATATGTGCCCCATCACACAATATTGGTTAATCAAGCAAGTTAATTTTGCTGTTTTCTGTACATGTCACAATAGCAGGACTATCGTGCAGTTTGTAGGCATGCACCAATGTGAACTAATGTGTTTTCATTAACAGACAGTAACAGGCAAACGAATGGCTACCTAGTAACAGACATTTCCTGTTAGGTCGCAGACATGGCCACTATCTAATCTTGCCAAATTATTTTATCTGGCCCCCTAGTTATTGACTTCAGGAGAACCAACAGTAAAGTCCAACTTTCCCTCCATATACATGGAGAGGCAGTGGAAAGCATGGAAACCTTAAAGCTCCTTGTGTCAATGTGTCATAACAGCTGACATGAACGTCCAACACCTCAAACCTGGTTAAAAAGGCCCAATAATAGTATGTAACAGGCCCAGCTCTCACAGAAACTGCTCCAAAATTTCAACAAGAGTACCACTGAGAGCATCCTGACTTTAAGCAAGGTTTATACTTCAGAAATGAATTGATGTCTATGGCGTGGACTCTGCACAGACGCCTAGCCTAATGCCATAGCCTGACGTGCATAGGTATCAGTGCGGCCAAACAGTGTCATTACATTAGTCATGTGATGCTATGTGGTCCAAAAAGACTTTTCCTCATAGATTTAAGGCAAAAGAGATGTCTGTAAATCAATGAATTCCTTTTTTTGGGGTCACATTCCCCGCGAAATGACTTGATTCACTATCAGAGTTTAATCCAGTTTTTGTCCAGTAACATTTCAAAAGTCTGGAAGAGCTACATGATTAAATCATTTTATCCCCATTCAAGTTTGCTGAATGCTGAATTGGAAGTAACCAGCCTGGCCAGTCTCTAATGCATCTGAGCTATGGGCCACACAGTGCGTTGCAGTTACGTTTTTTTGGCTTCATGCTATAACAGAGCTGGGAACAGTAGAACAAAAAATAGTGGGTTTTCCTTGACCTGAAATGTGAACCCTGAGGACATCAGTCAGCTTGTCATATTCTACAGATTGGAAAGCGAGGATACGAAACTGACAAAAAAGAGCATTGCATTTTGTCATTATTATTTGGTGCATGCTTGATTTTTGGGTTAAAAAAGTATCTTTAAAAACAGAATGAAAATTTGGAGGTAATCCATGTAATCCGTGATTTTTTCTACAACAGTTTACTTCTGTTGTGCAACGCCCACTGTTGATGATACATCCTTGACGGCAATGGTTCTGTGCAAAACAGGTGGTTCCAAGATTCCAAGATTCCTGAACGGAGCTGGTTCAAAAACAGAGCTAATTTAATAGAAAAGGAACACACACACACACACACACACACACCCCTTCAGAGTCTGCTACCATAGACACAAATTCTAAACATATACTAATAAGGTCTATGACATTCATCTGTAAATTTGTAAATATGTAACTTAAATTTGGCTAGTTCCTTTTCTAAAAGTTCTACCTGCAAGTCTTTTTATATTGATATTACTGCTTCTATTTATTTGTTCTATTTTAACTACACTAATAATAATAATTCATTTTATTTATAGGCACCTTTCAGGACACTCAAGGTCACCTTACAGGCAAAGATAGAGAAAATAACAGCAGATTAAAAATGTCAACAAGATAAGGAATAATGTAACAGAAAAAATGAATAATATAATAATATTAACATTACAACAAACACTGACAGAAGCCTTGCAATATATATTTTTAATTTATTTACTCATTCATTTAGACAAATGTGACCATAGAACAAATGCAACACACTGATTGCAGTTGCCAAGGTCTCTTGGAAGGATGGAAAATACCAATAGGACTTTAATGAGCCGTTCCCATCTCACACCCACAGTGCACTGGCTTGGAAAAAAAGAGAGATGTGGGGGGAATCGACTTAAAGGAAATACCTCATCCATAAAATGACCCTTTGTATATGAATTAGTCATACCGTGCTACCTAAAATTCGTCAAGAATCGTTGTTTTTCTCACATGCCTCCATGGAAAACAGCATACATTATTTATCCAGTCCTATGCTCTTTCGCTGAAACCTTGTTATTCAAACCTGAACTGAAAGTGAAACTCAGGGCCAGCCTCCAGTACTGAGGTTTTTGAGCCACATCAAAGTCAGCTCATGTACATGTTATCAAAGCTACATCAGTTTAGACAGAGGTCCATATCTCCTCCCAAGTCAAAAGCCTCTGTGTCATATTGGACAGTGTTCTTTCTTCCCCCCCCCCACATCAGTAACATTACCCGTACTGCCTTCATGCACTTACGTAACATCTCCAGACTCTGTCCATCTCTCACCCAACACAACACCCAGGTCCTGGTCCACGCACTTGTCACTTCACGTATCGATTACTGCAACTCAATCCTCACTGGTCTCCCCAACAAACTTCTCCATCGTCTCCACATCATCCAGAACTCTGCCGCCAGAATCATCACCCGTACCAAATCCACCGACCACATCACCCCCATCCTCATTCAGCTCCACTGGCTACCTGTCCATCAGCGAATCCAAAATAAAGTCCTTCTCCTCACATTCAAAGCTCTCCATAACCTGGCCCCCCAATACCTGTCAGACCTTCTCCACCCTTACACCCCCACCCGTGCTCTACGCTCCTCCTCAGCTGCTCTTCTGTCTGTCCCTAATTTCAAACTGACCACTATGGGTGGCAGAGCCTTCAGCGGCTCTGCACCCAGACTCTGGAACTCTCTGCCCCCCCATATCCGTCAGATTGACTCCATTGGACAATTTAAATCACAGCTTAAAACCCATCTGTTCAGACTTGCCTATCCGGTTTAATTTTCTGTCATGTATTTTATCTATTTTTAATGTTGTATTATTGGTATTTTTGTATGTTTTTATTGTAAGGTGTCATTGGGTGCTCAGAAAGGCGCCAACAAATAAAATTTATTATTATTATTATTATTATTATTATTAAATAGAACAAATGTACAAAGGTAACATGTCAACGGTTTGCAGAAACATACAATACCAACATTTTCTTCTGCCAACTGGGCAGGTTTTCATCCAATGCACTAAAAAGGGAATCATCAGTTTAACATCAATACATGAAGATAATCCATCTATCCTTCTATTTTTCATACCTCTTTATCATTTGCAGGGTGGAGGGAGGCTGGAGACAATATAAGGGCACATAGTTTTTTTTTTTTTTTTTACTTAAATTACATTTTCCAAGTAACATATGGGAGGAAACGGAAAAGGACAGATAAACAGAGTACAGAGGAAACTGCAGTGTAACAGCAGCCGTGTCACAAGTAATAGAAAAAACAGAAAAACAACTGAAAAAATAATAATACTAACAAGAAATTGAACCAAAACTAAAAATTACGATCATACTTGAGCCAGAATATAGGCTATAATCACAGCTCTGATATGCCCTATGGGTAGTGCAAGGCTTTACTGTCTCTACTTTGTGGATTCATACTATGAATGGTTGTGGGCATGATACTACTCTTGGGGTGGAGGGGTGCCAGCTGATGGCTTTAACCCCCACCGCTAGTTCCACTCCCATTACCCAGTCAGACCTGAAGCCTACACAAGTCATTTCTGTTGAAGCTTTTGGAGACATGATTACAGATTTGCCTAAACAGTTTGGAGATGACAAATCAACCAGCCTTAGCACTGTGCACCAGTGTAGTACCGATCATCCGTTCATGTTGGTTCGTCACGGTTAAAGGTTGTTGTCACAGCTCCATCTTGTGTTTTTATTTGAAGGCCTGTTTAGAGGCCACTCTTCATGGTATTGAGGTCATGTGCTGATTTGTGAAACTGTTTTTTATCCTCTCATCTACTCACAGTGTTTGGCCTGAGTATACAGGGTATTCTGTGGCATAAAAATGATTGGTTATCATATTGTGTACATTTACTTATCTACGGTATCGTATTGTAAAATGTTCATACTGTTGAAACCCTGCCACATAAACATCATGTGCAAGTTATCTTGCTATCTTAAACTTACTGTGTAATATGTTAACATAAACCTGTGTCACGTAATTTGTGTAGCGGCTCAAGTTACACAAATGACGTTTGATGGAAGACATTGTTACTGACCTCTTTTATCAGGTATGTCGTCTGTGTTTAAGAGTATGGAATGCAACATACTTGGTGCTTTTTGCTGTTGAACTCCACAGGAGAGGGGTAAGTTACAGAATTGACAACTGACGGAGGATTTTGTTATTCACCTTTTTTATCAGAATAAATGGCCTGTAAAGATATCCTGGTCTGAGCAAAAGAAACTGTACAAAATAACTACAGAAATGAAAATGACCAAGAAAGAAACAAAATAAATCAAAGAGACACAAAACAACCACATGGAGTCTCAAACAAGAGCTATAAATCCACAAAAATATGCTTAATGACTACAAAAAGATGCAAAAACAACAACAAAAACAAGGCGAAAAAACCCTACCAAAACATCTGTTTGTCTTGCTGTTATGTATGAGCATGTTGTTTCATAGTCCACCCATACCTGGGACCCCAGAAAAGCTAGGTTATTTATTTATGCAGATAAAAACATCAGCTATTAGGAAAAAAATAAACTAAAAACAGGAACGTGTCATAATAATCAGAGATCAATAAAAAAAAAAACAATCACAAATTAACTTGTTCAGAAGAATAAACAATAAAATAATACACAGCATTGTAAAATTAACTTAAATTAAATTAACTTTGTAATTTAACAAGGGAATCACCAATTTTGACATTCTGGGCCGATACTGATACCAATGTTCAAAATAACAATTTCGCTAATAGCCAATACCGATGTTTTAATATTGGTGTTTCTTTTGTTTGTTGTTGTTATTTATTCTTCTTATGTTCCAGGGAAACACAGAAATATACACTACAAAAAAAGAACAGTTTTAAAGTCATTCAGTCCTATAGCCTATTACACTACCTTAAAATGAACACAAATTCAATCATACACAGTTATGAAACAACCTTTAACATAACATTCTTTCACATGGAAAATATATATAAAAAGTACGCAAAAAGCCTTTTTATTGTATTTGATACTTCATAATTCCCTCTCTAATATCTTTTTTAGATTATTGTGAAAACATCAACACATTTTTCCTTCAAAATGTATTTATTCAAGTTTCTCGCCAAAAGCTATATTTTATGAGATTGCACTGAACATGTCATGAGAACCTTTGCCCAATACTCATGTTCACTGACAGAACTTGAACGCGTCACAATGTAAATCAATACAATCTCCATGAGGCAGCAGGAACCCAGGCAGGGTTCTTTAGTAGGCTTTGCTATGTAGTTATGTTGTTGTGGCCTTATGTGATATTTCAAAGTAATAGTAGTGGCGCCCCCTAGCATTCTCCTATATTACTGCACTGACTTGGGGAAACCACTACATTTCCCGAGGTTATTATATGGCTCAGCACGAGCAACACCATGCGTCATTAGCTAATTTCACGACAGCCAATGGGAGGAGAGATAGCATGTTTTTTTCCCCCAATTCCGAAACCAACTGTGCAGATGAAAGACGGTGGACAAGCTCGATGGGACAGAGACTTTATGTGTAAAGAGAAAGTTGTGACAGTCGGCAAAAGTTGTAAACCCGGACAGATAAGAAGAAGCAGCGGAAGACATGGCCTCCACCTCCACCTGGTCAGCTCAAAGTGAGGCGCTGTCCTGTCCGGTGTGCCAGGACATCTTCAAGGACCCCGTGCTTCTCCCTTGTAGCCACAGTTTCTGTAATGACTGTGTGAAGACATGGTGGAAAACGAAAAAATCGCGTGAGTGTCCTCTTTGCAAGGCAGTGTCGATACGTAAATTACCACCTCGCAACCTGGTGTTGAAAACCCTGTGCGAGTCTTATCTGCTGGAGATGGACTCAGAGGTTTTCTGTCGCCTCCACAACGAGAGGCTCAGACTCTTCTGCCAGGATGACCAGACACCTGTCTGCCTCGTCTGTAGAGACTCAAGACTGCACACAAATCACAGGTTTTCTCCCGTTAACGAGGCAGCAGAGAGTCTCCGAAAGGACCTGGGGGATTACCTGAGTCCTCTGCAAGAGAAAGTGAAACTCTTCAACGAAGTGAAACTAAATTGGGACAAAATAGATGAAGAAATTAAGAGTCAAGCTCGGGAGACAGAGACCAAGATAAAACAGGAGTTTAGTGAGCTTCGCGAGTTTTTGGAATTGGAGGAAGCAGTCAGGATCGCAGGACTGAAAGATGAAGAGGAGCAAAAAAGAGGGATGATGAAGGACAAGATTGCAGGTTTGACAGCACAGATAAAGGCCATGGAAAGTACCATAAACACCATCGAGGGAGGCCTGAGAGATAATGACACGGCATTGCTCTTTAAAGTCAAAGCTTTAAAGAGTGCAGCTGAGCGCCCCCTGCCGGATGACCCAGAGCAGCTCACAGATGTCCGGGTCAATGTTGCCAAACACTTGGGAAATATGAGGGTGAGTGTGTGGTGGAAGATGAAGAGCGTGGTGTCATACACCCCTGTGATCCTGAACCCCAACACTGCCCATCCAGAGCTCCACATGTCCAACGATCTGACAAATGTAAGATGTGGGCCAAAACAGACTTTTGCCGCAACCCCAGAGAGGATGAAGCAGCACCGCAGTGTCCTGGGCGCTAAGGGCTTCACATCAGGGTGTCACAGCTGGGACGTGCAGGTGAGAGACAATCATGTGTGGGCACTGGGTGTGATAGCACAGGATGCCCAGAGGACGGGAGACATACTGTCTGGGTTATGGATGCTGAGGTGTTGTAATGATAAATTCACAGCATTCTCCCCATCATGCTCAGGGTCTGTCCTCCCTCTGAGGCACAGGCTCTGGAGGGTCAGAGTGCATCTGGACTGTGACAAAGGGAGGCTGTCCTTCATTGATCTAGACACTAACAAAGCCATACATACCTTCACACACGCATTCACCAGCCGACTGTTTCCATACTTCAACACCTGGAGTGACCACCCACTGAAGATAATGCCAAGGAACCTCTTTAACAGTAACCCCATTGTGTGAAACTGATTTGGTGATGCGCCATTATTATTTGCCATATTTTTTTTTTATCAAGCCAGAGAACCTGTTTTATCTCTGGGGGTCATCATTGTGGCAACAAAAGTAATGGGCAATCGCTGCATTGGATGAAAATAAAATAAATGATGGTACAGTATAGGCAAGTACTGTACATGCTGAGAGAACACAACAGAATGTACACATGTAAAATGTAAATAAATGTAGACTCAGATTGGATCAGAATTGGGAATAATTAAAATTGTGTATTTAGAGACGTGTGCAATGTAAAATATAGTAAAAACTACCAATATGCAGCCGTAGTAACTGAATATATGCACAATTACAGAAATGTGAATTTTTCACATAGATGGTCAGTTTGTTAATTCTTTTGTGTTTGTATTTTTATTCCTGTTGGGGTACAATCAGGGTGGGATTAGTGCAATTGCATTAAATAGTTAAATATTTTGATTGAGTGTCTATTTATGCATATGTATATGTCTGCGTTTCTCTTCTGCAGTTTTGGGGTTCCTTAACTTTGAATGGATCCACTTTTGGAAGTGTATAAATGGGAAATATACATAATTTAAAGATGAAAACAAAAATATACTTTATTATTATTATTATAATTTATTATTACTTTGCTAACTTTTGTTAAGTTTTTTCTGAATCTACAACAGAGACCTTTACCCACAAACCAAATGGTAGCAGGGAGTCTCAGGGATTTTTCACGTAGATGGTCACTTTGTTACTTCATTTGTGTTTGTAATTTTCTTTCTTTTACACTTTTTTGAAGTACTGTTAGGGTGGTGTTGATACCATTACACTGAATAGTTGAAAGTTAAGCTTGACTGTATTTTTATTTTTATTATTTTGCATTTTTCTACCAC